>NW_024342647.1:1454841-1723226 GCF_902729225.1 Pteropus medius | reverse complement strand
ATCCCCCACAGCCTGAGCTCAGGCTCAGGCCTCCTCCTGAATCTCACGGACCACACCCCAGCCCCCTCACCGCTCTTGCTTTCCAAGTCTCTCTCCCATCAGCACTTGTCCCACATTGTGGCCTCAGAACTTTCCAGAAGGTCCAGATGACCAGAACGCATTTCTGTTCAGTAGTCTGTGGTGGCTTCATGTTGCCTACGGTGATGTTTCTCTCTTTGTCACGTCACAGCTCACACTGAAAATGATATTTGTCTAGCACACTGGAGAAAACAGACGAGCTGCTCATGGCCGGGAACAATCAAGCCTGGAGCCCTGGCCAATCTAAGAGCTAAGAGGCCTCAGATCTCAACTCCTTTATAAGCCATTCGTAGCTGACTGACTGGGAAGCTACGGCCTATAGCAATGGATCCCAAACGTGTGACCATCAGAATTGCCTGGAAACCTCTAAAATGCAGGTCCCCAGGCCTCTTCTGACAACCACTCACTCCTCCCCTACCTTCCATCAAGTTCAGAGTCTCACAGAGCCACGCTTCTTTCTTTAAGAGCACTTATCTCATTGATAATTATACAATTATATATATCAGTATCTGATTACGGTCTGCCTCACTCACTGAACCATAAGTTCTGATAGCCCCACTGTATATCCAGTGTTCCGAGCTCAGATCAAGTGCAGCTTCTCTTAGGAAGATTTCAAGGATCTCTTTTTCTTGATACTCCAGACTGACTACCTTCATCAGGCATATGTAATGAGCATTGAGTCCATGTGACAGTGCCTGGCACATAGCAGGTGCTCAAAAAATACCTGTTGATGATGGATGGATGGATGGATGGATGGATGGATGGATGGATGGATGGACTGATGAATGGATGGAGTTAATGAATGGATGAATGATTAGCTATCTTACTGGATGGTTAGAAGATTAGATGGAGGATGGAGGATGGAGGATGGATGGATCTTGACCCTACTGACCTCTCAACTTTTATTTCCCACTATTCATATTCCTACAGACATGCTAAAAGCTCACAAAAATGAGAGATGCCATGACTGTATTCTTGCGTGGCTTTGTCCTTTTAAAAAGGGGGCCGTTTTGCTAGTTGAAGAGGGTTTTCTGCTCCCAGGAAACACAAGCTTCTGCAAAGAACAGGAAGAGGTGTGTCAAAAAAAAAAAGTCATTTTTAAGATGCAGCACTGGTGCCAAGAATAGAAGCTTCATAGTCTTGCACACTTTCTCTCGGCTGCCAGGGAAGTGGCATCAGCACCTAGGGAGAAGATCAAGAATAGCTCAATTATTAAGCATGTTTCATCCAAGCATGTGATGCCAAGCAGAGAGGATTGTGAGCCCAATCCAATAACTCTGTGGCTGGACCCAGCTGAGGGGTCAAGGGGAACTGTGTGGAACAGCAATAATAATATCTACAGTTCTTGCTGAGCGCTCACTATGTGCCAGGCTCTCTGCTGAGAACCGTATACACAATATCTCCTTTAATCCTCAGCACATCTGTCCATTGGTGAATTCGGGAGCCATACTTCCTGGGCTCGAATCCCACCTGCATCCCCTAATGGCTACATGGTGCTGGACCAGACGTGCCATCTCTCCCTTTCTGTTTCTCATCATAAAATGGGCATAATGCTAGTGCCTATTTCGTGGGGTTGCGAGGATAAAGTTAATTCATATGATACATGTAAAGTGTTAAAAATACAGTCAAGGCGCATAATAAGCATGTATCAGTTATTAGCTATTATTAGTAGTAACTCTATTTAACAAATGAAGAAACCGACCTCAGAGGGGTTACAGGGTAACCAAGTAGCAGAGTTGGCATCTGAAGCCATCTCTGTCTAGTCAAAGCAACACTCCTAACCACCAGGCAACACTGCCTACCTCCAATATACTGCATGTGTGATTCTCACCACCCCTGCGCCACCCAAACTGGCAATCTCATTCCTCTAGGTGCAGTCTTCCATTCAGTAAGCATTTCCCAACTGATTGTGGCAAGCCAGAACCAGGGGAATGTATAAGTGGACCAGACACAGTCCCTATCTTCAGATGGCTTCTGCCTG
This sequence comes from Pteropus medius, assembly GCF_902729225.1. Taxonomy (NCBI): domain Eukaryota; kingdom Metazoa; phylum Chordata; class Mammalia; order Chiroptera; family Pteropodidae; genus Pteropus; species Pteropus medius. Next base: position 1,721,167 of record NW_024342647.1, on the reverse strand, counting down.
GTAGTATAAAGACCTGGATGTGAGTATTAAGATACGAAGTAGAAAGGGAGCTGTGTTTTTGGCTACCTACTATGTACTGGGCCAGGGTCTTCCTCATTTGACTCTGTGAGGTCATGTTATTATCCCCATTGTATAGATAATGTGGAAACTGAGGCCCAGAGAGGTTGAATCACCAGCTCAAGTCTGCACAGCGGGGAAGGAAATCGAAATAAGGTCTGATTCTGACCCACTCGAATCACTTTGAACTAAAGGACGACTCACTCTGGCATGGACAAGGGACACTGTGCTGGGATCTGTGGATCCCGAGGACACTAAAATTTAGAGGCCACAGAGCCTCAGGCTGAAAGGAATTTTGTGAGAGGGCTCAGATGGCAATGACAATAAATTAGCCAAAATTGTCAATTTTCTAAAAACATATAACTTATTGAAATGGACTTTAAAGGGAATTTAAACCTAAAGAGATCGATAACCATTACAGAAATTTAATTAGTAATTTAATATCTACCTACCAAAAAGCACTCACACGTGAGTACAAATAAAACTGGGGAAATCTAAATAAGATCAATGGATTGTATTAGTGTCAATGTCCTCACTGTGATCGCACGTTACTGTTTTGCAAAACGTTTCTATTGGGGGAAACTTAACAAAGCGTTCTGTGGATCTTTCTGTATTATTTCTTATGACCGCGTGTGAATCAACAATTATGTCAATAAAATTTCAACTAAAAAATCAATGAGAAAATAAAATCCCAACAGGAAAGTGAGCAAAGTATATGAACAGGCAATTCATGGAAGAGAAAACATAAATGGTCAATAAATATATGTAGAGACAATCAAATTAAAATAATGAAGTATCATTTCACGCCGAGTTAATTGCTAGGTTTTTTTTCCCCTAAAAATCTGATAATGCCAAGAATTGGCAAGGATATAAGGAAAAAGGTATTCATTCACTGCTACTGAGAATATAAATTGGTACAAGCACTCGAGAGAGCCATTTGGCACTATCTAGTAAGCTGCAGATGTGCATATTCCACTCAGCAACTCCGCTTTCCATCTCTACCCTAGAACCGCTCGCATATATATACACAAAGAGATACATACAAAGACGTTTATTGCAGCACTGTTTATATAGCAAAATAACGCAAATGTTCTTCAATAGCAGACAAGATAAACAGTGATTTGTTAATAAAACGGAATACAATGTAGAAGTTAAAATAGCTAAAATACGTCTTCACGCATAAACATAGATAAACTCAACAAAATGTTAAATGAGAAAAAAAAGCAAGTTGCAAAATAATACATTATGATCACATTTATTTCAAAGAGTTAGACCTGCAATACTATACTGCAGCAGTGCTAATGGAAACATATATATGTAATAAGTTCAAATATACATATGACAATATTTATGGTAATATTTATGGTGCACACGGGAGAGTGGGTACCTCTGCCAAAGGGCTGGGGAAAAGGACCAACATAAGCTTTATGTGTAGCTGTGATGTCTTATTTCTTTAAAAGAAAGAGATTTGAGGCAAATATAGCAAAACGTATGTACATATTAAATTCAGGAAATGAGTATGTAAGCAACAGCTATTTCTTTACATTTTAATAATTTTAAATGCTTCGGAATTAAAAAGAAAATAATTATGAGAGCATATAATCCCTGGCCCAACAATTCCACTTTTAGGAACAGATAATTTTGTTCACATATTCATGAAAAAGTACTTCACATTATCAGTGAACAGATAATTTTGTGCCCATATTCATGAAAAAGTACTTTTACCATAGCATTGTTTGTAATAGCAAAAACCTGAAAATAACCCAAAGGTCCACTTATTGGTGACTGATTACACAAATTATATAACATCCATATAAATGGAATACTATGCAGCCATTAAAAAGAATGACATAACTCTTTGTGTGATGATATGGAATAGTCTCTAAAATGTAATATTAAATGGGGGAAAAAACAAGGTGCATAACCTTATGTATAGTATGACCCTCTGTGAGTTTATCTGTGTACATGTGTGTTTTAAAAGGGTAGTGTAAAAAATTCTGGCACACACATAACAACTCATGAAACATTATGAGATGGGGAACAGAATGAGGAAGAGAGATTTTAGTTTTCATTTTATAGTCTTATGTCTTGGGGTGAAAATTTTTTACTAGGTTTATATGCATTATCTAATTTTTTAAAAACTAGTTTAAACAAATTATAGTCACTGATTTCTAAAACAGCCTTCTATTAGCAAAACCACAATTACCTGAATAATTCAATCTCGTAAATGAAAACTCGAATCTACCTTTGTTCAAGTAACGTTTTATCCTATGAGCTTAAAAAGAAGTACTCATGAAGTGCCTACTATGTGCTGGGCTCTGGATACACAGAGACGAAAATACCAGGTCTTCCTCAGGGAACTTAAACAATCCAGGAAGTGGGAACAACTAAAAAGAAAATTGGACAGTAATAGGTCATTAGGGCCATAAGGATGCTGAAGACTGCAATCGAGACAAACCTAGAAGGACAGGGAAGCACCAAGGGGTAACAAGAAGGCTTCCTGGGGGTGGTGTCTACTGAACAAGTCTTAAAAACTGAGTAGAGTCTCCAGGGAAAGAGGAAGAGTGTGTTCCATGCAGAGGCGAATGTAAAACCTTGAGTATGATTCAGCACAGTGCATGCTGAATTGTGAATAGCTCCGTATGGCTTGAATTGGAGGAGAAGGAGGTGCTAAGAGCTGCTGTCTATATTATCCATGTACCTTGTCACAGGGGAGGAAGCTGAGGCACGGAGAGGTGAAGCGACTTGCCCATGGTCTCACGGGCAATAAGTGGCAGAACCAGAATTTGAATCTGCATACACTGACCCCAGGGCCTGAATCCCTTACCCCTATGGAGAATGAGTCAGGTCTGGGGGCATGGAGGGAGATATGGCTGGAAGGAAAGCCCAGGACAGATCTTGGGGGACTTTGGGGCAGTGTGGGCAATGGGGAGCTGGAAGAATTTTGAACAGGCAAGTGACATGGTTAGATATAGGTCCATTTCTAAGATTTCATGACTCAAGCTCTCAGGAAATATTTGCCGAATGAGTGAATGAATGAATGAATGTTCTGCCTAAGCCATCTATGAAACCTCAAAGCAGAGACCGCATCAGGGGCTAAATACAGGCAGTTTTAAGCAAAATGATGATATTGGGGAAGGTTATTATTGGCAAATTTCTGCTTCCCTTTCAAATCCCCTCTCCTGTGAGCCCTTCCTGATCCTTGAGAGCCTAACCCACGGACCATCCAGTTACCCCCGCTGCTTTATTAACTATAACAAGTCTCACATTGTTTCTCTGCCAAGGGTCTTTGCTCTTTCATAGGCACTTCTTCAAAACAGAAAATACTACAGACCCTGTGATGATACACTTCACTGTGTTAAGTGATAAGATATTTCAGGACATTTGCTTAAAGAGCAAGACACATCTGTCCTGGTCGATGGTCCAGGAATTTGACTCAAAGTGGCATTTCTTACAGAGGGGTTGAAAGAAGTACAATCAAAACAACACATAATGGTATTAATAAAAACTAGACGTGACAGGATGAGAGGACACATATCTCAGAGCTACCTGGTTGGTTTGAAATCCCAGCCACTGTATCGGTCAGCTTTGCTGAAGCAATGCTGCATAACAAACAGCCCCAGCATCTCAGAGGCATACGATAATAAAGATTTGTCACTCTTGTTCCATGACATGTGAGGTTCAGCTGTAGCTCTGTGGCTCTGTAACTCTGTTCCCAGCTACAGGTGGACTTGAAGCTGCTCTACCTGACTTTTCCTACTGTGACTCAGGCTGGAGGAGCAACCACCATTGAGTACGTGACATTCCCATGGCAGAAGGCAGAATCTCCAGGGGAAGAGTCGAAATATGCGGTGTTTCTTAAACCTCTGTTCAGAACTAACACACTGACATGTCCACTCAGATTTCATTGGCCGAAGCCCAGAATCAATGAGGTGCGGATGCACACTCTGCAGACCAGAGGCAATAGAAGCGACATGTCACGGATGTGAGTCTATAATCTTACAGAGGAAGAGATAGCAATACATGGTTGTGAGGAAAATAAAATTGATTATAGCCACTTGCTGACTATGTAACTCTAAAAAAATTATTTGACCTCTCCGAGTCTGTTTATTCACCTCTATAGTGGGAATGATAATACCTCCTTTGCAAGGTCATGGTAAGAACTAAATGAGATAATGACCATGAAGGACGCTAGCACGATGCCTGGGACATAATCGGTAGGTCCTCGTTTCTTCCTTACCCAATGGCTGTCACTGTATCAAGATGTGAAATAGGGAATTCCTAGAGCCATGCTTCTTAAACTACGTTTGTCGAAGGAGCAATGTTTTGTTTTGTTCCCTTTACTCTCAGCCAGTACTTTTGTAAAACACAATAAAAATGGGTTGCTAGAAATGTGGAATAAAGACATATAAAATGCTAGCCCCGATTTTTTATTATTAGAGTCAACAGGTTGATCAAATTGCATCCCACGATGGACAGTAGTGGAGGTCACAGACAGCCAAGTTACAATAGTGCTGGTCCTGTAAGACTTCTCCCTGCTCCCCCCCAGTTTCTGCACTGCCGGGTCCTGACCCTGGAGAAATCGTCCACAGTAGGGGGAGGAGGAAATGGAAAAGAGAAGTGAAGATGAGCAAATGAGCAGAGAAAGCCCCTTCCACCGCAGGGTCTTCACTGCAGGACAGGCCTGGGCTGGAGGCGGGAGCTCAGAATTGCGTGGGAGATTGAAGTTCTGATGTGGACCAGGCTGAGATTTTTCACTCCAGAAAGTAGAGCAATTTTTAGTATCTAAAAGTGATTGAATAATGATAACGCGTCAATATTGGTTTATTGATTGCATCGAATAATCATACTAAAGTAAGATGTTAATAATACGGGAAACTGAGATAATAAGAGAACTCTCTGTACTCTCTTCTCAATTTATTATGGTTTTTTTTTGTTTTTTGTTTTTTGTTTTGTAAATTTAAAACTGTTCTAAAAAATAAAATCAAGTGAAAACCTATTTTAAAGCTATCGAAACTCTATGGGATCTGCCTGAGATGTTTTGCCAAGGTAGGTAGGGTAGGGCTTGCCGAGAGAATACTTTTGAAGGCAGCAGAGGGAGAAAAAGCTATTTCTTATTTGTATCCTAAGAGGCCAGTGCAATCAATAACAGATTATATTAGTGACTCTTACAGATAGAGTGATTTTGAAAGTATGATAAAACAGAATTCTCAGATCGTTTCTCTAAAGTAAATGAAGTAAAACTTATCAGCTTTTCTTTGGTTTCAAGTATGGTAATACAGAGATAGCTAAAGGCCCTGGATGTGATTATCCGTGGGTTTACTCTGTGGCATCTACATCCATTTCCCCTATTTCTGGTATCAGCTCTTTAGGAAAACATCCTGCCCCATTCACAGTCCAAGTGACACACATGGGACTGAATCTAACCTTTGCCCCACCCCGACCCAAAGGTAGGACTTAACCCAGGTCTGGCCAATCCTTCAGGTTATAGTGATTCACTCCAGAGTGGGCACACAATCCAAATTAATCCAAATTAATCCTAAACCCCTCTTTCTGCTACATGTCAGGTCCACCTGACAGAGAGAATTCCCTGGGAACAAAACGAACATGGAGGAAAACAAAAAAATGAAGTGTTAAATCCTGGTGACATCATTTGAGAACCTAGATCCAGCCCTATCTAACCCGTCTCCCTGAGAGTTTTCAATTACGTCACCCAATATTTTCTTTCTTTTTTCTGTTTCTTTGGATTAAGCCAATTTCAGATAGCTTTCTACTTCTTGCCAAGAAAACAATCCTGACAAATTTTGCATGAGTTCCACCTTTGAGCTACTCTGCTGGGAGAGACAAACATAAAAAGGATATAACCAAGATGCCAGCTGGACCCTCCTGGCCCTCAGAGGTGCCGGTGACTGGCTCAGACGTCCTCATTCCAGGAGAGCGAAGCTCTTCTCCTGGCTGCTTTTTATTCCCAGAGACGTGCAGCTTCCTGAGCCCCTCTGTCTGCACCTGGGGCTGAGGCTGCTCCATCTGCGTCTACTCCACATCCACTCAGAGCAGGACCTGAATTTTGTCAACTTCCCAGCATGCTCAGAAGCATTGGTGAGTGACACAGACTCACCTAAAGAGTTTCAAAGGGAGATGGGGGAGTCATAGTGCACATCTTCAGCCGTCAACTTCGAACTACCATCTCTGACACCTCGTCATCCCTAAGTCCTGCCTCAGCTGCCCTTCTGGGGGAGGAGAAGCAGATGGGGCTTCCATCGCTGACTCTTCCCTTACACAGTGTCCAGTATCAGGAGCTCCCCTCTCCCTGGTCCTCACCCCGAGTTCCTCTGCCATCCCCCAACCCTATTCAGAGATCTTCAAAATTCTCACCCTCCTGACCTAACTTTGGCTCCTTCACCAAAGCTGTTTATATACAAACACACAGAGGTGCTTGGCAGAGCAAAAGCTTGCCTGTTAATTTAATCCATTCCCTTTAGAAGCAAGTTAGGTTATAAATGAGAAAAGAAAAAAAATACTACATGCAAAAATGTTACAACACAATGCAATAAATGCTGCACGAGAGAAAGACAGGCAAGGAGTATGGGAGGAGAGGGGAGGAGAAAGCTTCCCCGGGCAGTGACATTTGAGTGGAATCATACAGCGTGAGGCAGTGTTTGACAGGCGGAGAGTAGAGAAAGGATGTGGCCAGCAGAAGCTCGAACTTGTACTCAAGTTCAGAGACAGGAAAGTTCATGTTCGATGCAGGGAGCACCTGGCTGAGAGTCCCTAGGACAAACAGTGAGTGGGGAGGGGCTGAGGAAGTGAGTCAGATGAGGTCTACAGGATTCCACTCATGGACAGTCTCGGATGCCTCCATGAGCAGATGGACTCATCCAGCAGGTGAAAGGAAGACATTAGCAGATTTTAATCAGAACGGCGACGCCGCCAGATTTTGTTTACAAAGATTAGATTGGTCACCAGTGTGGAGGAGAAGTTGGGGAGCTGATGAAAAAGGATAAAATTCATAGGGCCTGGGGGCAGTTAGGAGGCGAACTTGCACCGGTGGCACATTCTTCTCCCAGCAAATGGCAGAAGCACAAGAACCCAAACCAAATTGCACGAGCACATTTACGGCCTCTGATCGAATCTTGTCCACTATTATTTTGTTGGCAAAAGCAAGTTACATGGAAAAGCCCAGCTAACACTCTGCAGAGTGCAAAACATTGCAAAAGGTATGAATATATTATCCTATTACAGTAAAGTGAAGAATTGGAACTAATAATCCAGTCTATCACACACCATCTTACTTATCCAGAATCTCCAAGCTCCCTCAGACCCTGCCAATAAGACACAATTGTAATGCAAAATGCTCCCACCAGAGGGGCATGCAAAATTCATGGAAACCACAGCTAATAGAGGTCTAGTTAACCATATCATTTGGGCCTTCATCAGCTTATTCATACAATCCATGCATCTAAAGCAATTAGAAATCTTTTAAGGAAGGTTAAGCTGGAGGGTCTAAGAAATTTGACAGTATACTTATGGAAAATCTTCTCATCTCCATGGGAAGATCAGAGTAGAGGCTTCCTTAGTGAATTCCATCCACGTAAGTCATAGCCACCAAGGTTAGATATAATGTCACCCACTCCTTTGTCAGCAAGCTCCTCCCTGCACACCACTTCATGCATCTTTTATCACCGCCTTAAAGCCTTTATAAAATATTGATTGTTCATTCCCCTGGCCCAGCCAAGGGCCCCAAAATGAGCTTGTGTACTGATGTCTGGAGTTTGGGGCACATTGCCGATGACGGAACCCACTTGGGAGACTAGGAAGACCTTCTAGCCCCAGCACAGAAGCGATACTGGGAAGTTAAATTAACGCCATGTTTACTAATGAGAAAATGAGGATCTAGGAGGAGGGTTCATGAAAGGAAATGAAAAGGTCAAGAGGAAGGAAAAGGAAGCCCGTGAGTTGATGGTGGGACCAAGCCGAAAGCCTGATCATCATCCCCATTTGCTGTTAAATTTAATGGGCTGTGGGTGTTGATTGCTCAATCTATAAATGAGCTATTAATTTGCTGTTCTAACAGGATAGGACCTATCTTATGCAAATTGATTTGAAAGCCAGCATCAGTGCTAAGAGAATGGTTCCCACCTCTCTAAGCCAGAGATTTCCCAGGCTTTCCTACCTGAAGGCGCTCAGTCTGCTTGAGGCTGTGACAAATGAGCTTCTGCCTGCTGGAGGGTCCCTGAAGTCACAGGACCTAGGTCCCTCTCCATCCCCCGACTAGATGTGAGCTCTTTGAGGGCAGGGCTATGTCTGCTCTTTGCATCCCTAGCACTTAGCACACAGTACCTGATGCCTAGAAGTAATTGTTGGAAGAATGAATGTGTGAACTCCAGTGGCGGATCTGCCACAGCCATGTGTGTGACTTTAGCAGGGTGTTGTCTTTCTCTCAGCCTCTAGTTCCACCATCTACAAAGCAGAGGGTTTGGACCAAGGGCTGTCACAGAACTTCCATCGCCCAGGTCGTCGGTGAACTCTGAGTATGGTCTGTGGGATTGTGAGTCTCTGAGACATGCGAAGGTAGATGGAGAGGGTGGAAGACGTCTGCCAGCCTTGGACCTCATGTGCATCCCCAGAACTATTCTTGAATACACAAGCTCTGGGAGCCCTGGCCTGAAAAATCTCACCTCCAGTCTTACTCTGATGCTGACTTGCTGCGGGGCAGTCACTTTTCTTCCATGGGAATAATGTCTTTGACTTCTTGGGAAGCTCAAACTGAAACAAGGGGGTGGGGAGGTGTTTTAAAACAAATTATTCTGTGAATATGTCAGGTGAAGGAGAGTTGGTTTACGGAAAATGTGATCAGGGTTCAAATCCCAGCTCCATTGCATGGCGGCTGTGTAACTTTGGGCAAATAACTTAACCTCTCTGAGCTTCAGTTTCCACATCAGTAAGGCCAGAATGATAATTCCTACCTCCCAAGGTTGTCAGGGGAATTAAATGAAATACAATATGTAAAGAGTCTAATGCTACAATATCTAAGCACTATACAGCATTGGCTACACAATTTGTAGGACCCAATGCAAAGTGAAAATGCAGGGTCTCTGGTTTGAAATTATTAAGAATTTTAAGGTGTGATCGCAGAGCATTAAAGCAAGGGCAGGACTCCTGTTGGACCCACATGAACTCAACCCTGCTGGCACATAAGAGCTGCCCGAGGTATGTGGAGTGCTTCTCTACCCTATTTCAGACCTTGCTCTCCTGGGAACATATAAACAGAATTTGGAAAGGTTTTTTTAGAAGAAAATTACTATTATTATTCTTGATGCAGCTTCATTTTTCCTCCTCTGAGCAGAACAGACTCACCCATCCTGATAGACTTCAGATAAAGGTGCGAAGAAATCACCTTTCTGGCTGCCGGCGAATGCCGTAGCTGGAGTAACAGGTCTACAGGACAAGCCAGGAATTAGAACAGGGGAGACGTGACCAGCAATGTTTTTCCACACATGGCAGGAAACTATCTATGAGCAACCATGCTCCTTATTTAAGAACCTTCAGAGGCTCCCTTTCCAGCACCTTTAAGGTCAAGTTCATTATCCCTAGCAGGGTGTTCGGTGCCCTCGATGGTTTGATTTTCCAACTGTCTGCCCGTTCCCTACCATGGTGCTTCCATAAAGCTGTTTTCTCATTGGCCTCATATATTCCAATGTATCTTCCCACCTTCATGACTTTGTTCACACAGCTTCTGCCTCCTAGGATGCACTTTCCCCATTCCTCAGTCTAATAAAAAATGTTTCCCAGTCTGAGTTTACATTCCGCTTCTTCCAGGAGGCACTTTAGAATAGTCTCCACGATACGGAAGCTGTATTAGTCAGATTTTGCTGCAGTAACAAGCAATCCCAAGAGCTCGATGCCTTGTTAGTACAAACATTTGTGGTTTTTTCGGTTCGCATTAGCAGAGAGCTGCTCACTGATTGCAGGTCAGTTCTATGTGTGTCTCTCTCCTCAGTCTTGCTCTCTGTGTTCGCTCAGTTGGGGACCTAGGGTGAAGGAGCAGCACTTTCCAGGGACATATGACATAGTGTGTTGCATGGTTTCTTGTGGCGGAGAACAGAAATGCATGAGATGAGGAGCTGAACCCCATGAGTGTCTTTAAAGCTGCTGCTCAGACACAGTGGCCCTCACATTTCATCGGCCAAAGAAAGTCACCTGGGAAAGGACACCACAGCTGCAGGGACGCATGGTGAGAAAGGGAGCGAGTGATGGTGAACAGCTCCCCGGAGAGCTGATCATGTGATTCAAATATTTCTGTTTTGAACCCCAGTTCTTCTAATTATTTGTTGACTATGCTCAGGCAAGTTTTAAATCTTCGATCTCAGTTTCGATATCCGAAAAAAAACAGAATAATAGTACTTCTTCGAACGGTACCTAGGAGGGATTAAGTAAGGTAACAACTATAACATGTTTTACACAATCCCTGGCATGTCTTTAGAACTCATAAATGGCATTTTATCGATAGCATTTTTAAAATTTAGTTTTATTAATCATAATTTCCTATTCACTCATTTGTCCATTTTTCCCGTCCCTTATATTTGACGCACGTTTCCACTGCACCCAGTGGCACTGGCCTGACTTTCCATCGTACTGTCTTAGTCCTAAAGAACTTGGGCTCCATTAATAAGCCCTGCAGTCCCCAACTGAGGCTTGGCTGACATCTTGAGTCACCCCACAACTGCATACACAATCTCATCCTCGTAGGATTGTCCTGAAGGCTTTTCCCTTTTGGCCTGCCTCAATTTCAATCTAAGGAATCTACCTAGGATTGGTCCAATCAAGGAATGTGGGCACATAAACCTTTAATTACTTTCATGAAATTAAAATCGCTTTCATGGGAGGAAGGAATATGATAGGGGACATTAAGAATAAAACCAAAAAAATAAAAGAAGAAGGGAAAAAAGGTCACAGGAAGCATGAGATTTTCATATGTGACGACAAATAAACTGCTTGCATTTTGCTAGAAAGGCTGCAAATGTTATCTGAGTCTGGTAAGGAACTGTCTTTGTAAATCACCCAGCTTTTCAAATGAGTGAGAAGAACAGTGGGGGAACCCTGAGCTGGATGGTGATGTAGGCTTCAGCCCCAAACAAAGGAGCAGACAGTTCCCTTAAGGATAAATGAGAAAACAAGCAAAGAAACTTGCTCTCCCACAAATTCCTCCCGTCTGTCCCAGACAGTGTGATGTACTAGAAAACCCACACTCCCAGCTCTGCCTTTACCATCCGTGTGGCCTTGGGCAAGCTGCTCCACTGCTGTGAGTCTCGGTTTCCTCCAGTGACAAGAGGCATTGGCGGGACCACCCTCTCAGGGCTGTGGCAAGATTAAATAAGAAAATGTGTGAGAAATCACCTAATCGGTGCCCAGCATAGAGTGGCCACACAGAGGGTGTTTGTTCTCTGTTCCTCACACTGTGGAGAGGGAAACTCTGCTTGCTTCAGAGTTGGATGATTCTCATATTAAATCTCTTGTTCTAATCAGGCCTTTAACTGATCGAATGAGGCCCACCCACATTAGGATGGGTGCTTTACACAGTCTATCAATTTAAGTGTTGCATTCATCCTAAATTACCCTCACAGAAACACCCAGAATAATGTTTGGACAAATATCTGGCCTCCCTGTGGCCCAGTCAAGTTGACACAAAAACTTAACCATCACAATTCCTAAGGCTTCTCTCCCATGCCAAGATCTTCTAAGAAGACAGTGTCGCTTCTTGCATGGAAGCACAAGTCTGATCACTTTCTCTCTGCCATGTGACTGGAAGAATCCCAGCAACTAAAACTGAGGCAGCATGGCACCATAATCATTTGCCATAAAAATCACTCTTTGAGTCTTTTTCCCACTCCGTGAAAAGGAGACAACAATGTCTTTGGTGCTAACGAGAGACTGTCAAGAGTTAAGAGGGAGAATTTTACATGTGTGTGTGAGGAGCGTACTGTGGGGGCCCACAGTTATGCAGGAGAAATCAGGGCGTGGCCCCGTGGGCGTGCGTTCAGCTGCAAGTAACATAAGGTGCCATTGAGCAAGTTCTTGAGTGATAAAGTTATGGCATCATCTCACGTTCCAAGAGGCCTGGATTTAGGTCCAGGATCAGTTACTCAGCAGCTCAGTGGCCTCAGAGCTCTGGATCAGCTCCTCTGAGGTTCTCGGGGCCTTCCCATCAGGGTCTCAAGAGGACTGAGGTAGTTCACACTCCTCATAGGACTGGGCTGACACTGGGAAGGTGGCAACAAGGGTGGAGAGGGCTTTCTCCTCCTTCCTATTTCTGTCCAATTTCCCCAGGAGACTTTCCTTCACATTTCATTCACATGGAATTTGCCAAGAAGAATATTATCTCCATGATTATCTTACATCAATCCTGATTTGTTCCCTGGTGCTGGGCACATGGCCCCCCACCAAAATCAAGATTCCATCAGCAAGAAAGAAAAGAGGATAATTGGGTGGGCAACCAAGTGTCCGCCATTGCTTTTCAATAAGGTTTGTCAAATAAGAGCAGTAGGTCAGTTTGAAGCAGTGTTAAGAAAATAAACAGGACTGTGGGTGAAGGAAAAGTTCATCCCCAGATGAAATAAGTCATTTTTTATTTAAGAACTATGCCACAATCTTGAGCCAAAAGGGCCTCAAAAAACATCACATTTCAAAAAAATAAAGGCAACATGAGCTAAAGAGAATCTGGTTTTAGCAACAACAACTACCTCTAAGCGATATTAAGATGACATCATATGATCATCAAACAAGGTTTGTGTTTTTTTTTTGGTGGAGGGGAGTTTAATTCTCAGTAGTAAATAGTAGTTTATTATTAATTCCTTTGCTTTGCTCTAAAAGGTATGTCTTATTAATTTTGTATTATGCTTACTTAGCTTTGCTATTTGCTCATGAATAGTTTATCTTTTGTTCATAAACTTGGAGAATCTGGAGTTCTTGTTTTCCTTGTTTCTGAATTATATATCTACATTCTTTGAGCTAATCTGCCAGACTCTTAGATCTTCAGCTGTCAAGAATCTGACACCTGTTTGCCCCTAGGGGAACCTGACACCTGTTTGCCCCCGTGTGGCAATATTATAAACTAGAGGTAAAATTCTCTAGCAGAAATGGGTAAGACCAGGTCAGAAAGACACTACTCATAGTAGGCACTCAATAAATATTTGTTGAATTAACTAATTTTCAAGCACAATAAATAAACTATACAGCAAAGGTGTAACATCTTCTTCAGTCCCCTCCTGGGGCAGGTTATATAGCTGGTTGGTTGGTTTCTACTATGCATAAGGCACTCTGCTCAGTGCTGAGCCTCAAAAGGCATCTGGCAGGTGTGGGACATGTGGACGAATCCATCCATTCCTTCATCTTCTCCCCTTCTTTGAGACAGGACCTATGCTGGGCACTGGAAACAGAGAAAGGGAGAAGAAGAGAGAGAGAGACAGAGACAGAGACAGAGACAGAGACAGAGACAGAGAAAGAGGGAGACAGAGAGAGAGAACCCAGTCCTAACTGAATGAGAGAAACAGTGATGGAAATAAATAAGCGATCCAGAGAGGTAATTGTTAGCATAGAGAGATGGAAAAGTCCTGTGAAAGGCAGCAAATTAAATGCTTGTTTGAATCTCTGCACCGCCGCTGGCTTGCTGGGCGACCTCTCGCAGGTCTCTGAACCTCTCTGTGCCAGGATCAAGGAAGGAATTAAATGGGAAACGCACGAAAAGTGTCGAGCACAGGACTTAGCCCAGAGCAAGAACTCCAGACATATCAGTTGTTATAATTATTATTAAGAAGTTCAGAGGAGACTTGATGGGGCAGGGCAGGGGGGCACTTGAGCTGAGCTGCAAAATGTGAGTAGATGTTTGCCAGAAAGGGGGCATTCCAGTCAGTAGAAAGAATGTGGGCAGGGGCAGAAAAGTGGGGAAAGACGAGGTGTGTTTAAGAGAGTTTGGGGCGAATGGAGAGGAGGCTGGGCAGGATGGTGAATTAAAATGCTGAGTTAGCACTACACTGATTCCCACCCCAAGGCCAGCACTGAAGGACCTGGAGCGGGAAGACACCAAGAAACAAGAGGACAGCGAGAACCCCCTGAAAAACAGAGGGACCCTTTATAAATGGGCGCAGGAGTGATTTTGACCTGAGAGAAGGCCAGCCCAGCTAGATCGTGGGCGGATGAATGAAGAACGGAACTGATGTACTTCCGCCCTTCTTTCCCAGCCAGCGACGCCTCTCTGCACCGCAGGGACTCACGCCCGTGGCCCAGGTATTCTCAGGAGTATGTCAGGGACTTACTGGAGCCCTGCGCTTGAGGAAGGCTGAGGAATAAAAGAGGCGGGGCGCCCAACCAACGTCAGGGAGCCCTTCCCCCGCCTCTTCTCCTCCACACCCCAGGCTGGGGACTTCCAGGATCTCTTCTGGAAACTGCTTTTTCTCTGCAGCAAAGGGTGACGCCTCCACATGAGAGGACCTGTTGGGTGGCGTGAGGGTAACTAGCTATGATTTTATGATGCTATGGCCTGTCCATTTTTCCGCCGTGCCTCCCACCCCCAAGTCCGCTGGGGTTGGAGCTGGCTTTCCCCTGTACACGTGGCCTGACAGTAGCCCACATGCCTCAGGAAGAAACGGTTTATAGAAAAACGACTACAAATTAAAAGCACAATTAAACTAAAAGAAGAAGAAGGAAAAAAAACACAGCTTTCTGGAATACAAATCCTATCAAGAAGCAGAAATATTAGACCAGAAGAAATAAGAGTTTTAAATTACTTTAATCAACATACAAAAGAAGATAAAGGGAGATATTAACAATATAAAACAAGAACAAAACAGAAATAAAAGAGCTAAGCAGAAATATTGCATGTAGAAAACAGAATCACTTACATAATGAACAGAGCAATTGGAATAAATAGCTGAAAAATGAATTAGTCGATGGAAACAAGGTAGAGAAAATCTCCCTAAGGAAGAAGAATTAACTAATTAATTAATTAGAAAAAAACCTAATCAAATTGGAGGCATGTGTAAGGATACAAACTTGCAACTAGTAGATAAATAGTTCTGGAGATCTAATGCACAGCACAGTGATTATAGTAAAAAATGTTGTGTTATACACTTCAAAGTCACTAAGAGACTAGATTTTAATTGTTTCCACCACACACACACACAAAAAGATAATTATGCAACATGATAGCATAATCAGCTAATGCTACTACAGCGATAATCATATTGCAACACATAAATGGATCAAACCAGCATGTCATACATCATAAACTTACACAATATTATATGTCAATTATATCTCAAAAAAATGGAAAGAAACAAGGAAGGCAGGAAGGCAGGAAGGAAGGAAGGAAGGAAGGAAAGAAAGGTTAATCAAGATGAAAGGCAGAGTAGAAATGCCAACATCTAGATAGGAGATCCAGAAAGAAAGAAATGAAAGTAGAAATGAAAAAATATTTGAGGCAATAATGAAGATAAATGTCCTGCAGTTTAAAAAAGGGCGAAAGAATTCAAATTGAAAGAGCTAAGCAGAGCAAGGAGAAGAGGCAAGAAAAACCACACGCCTCATGGTGAAATGTAAAACAAAGGAGACAGGATGAAGCCAAGAGGAGCTGGAGGGAAAGGACAGAAAACTCTGCGTCCCAACCCTAAGTCTGACCTGAGCCCCTCACCAGTTCCCAAACAAGAGAGCCCCACCTTCTGCTTTACGGTCTCTTAGAACCCAGTTGAAGTTTGTTAGGCTGGTTTCTTCATGTGATTACTAGATTCAGATTCTTTCTCCACTGTAAACATCATGAGGGCCAAGCCTCCATCTCTTTATACCCCTGGGGTACATTGAACACACATTCAATGAGTTTGTGGAATGGACTAATTCATATTCCAGTCTGAGCGTCTCACTGTCCAGTGACCATTTATTGTTTCCATCTCCCTCCGTGGGGGTCTGGCCTGCTTGTCTGGGACCCTGACATCACAGCTAACTATTGCCACTCCTTCCTCATCAAAGGACTAGATCCAGCCTCCCCCATTCCTCATGCTGTCCAAGGCTGGAGTCTAATGGAATCAGCACACGGGGCCACAACAAGATCTGCCCCATCTCACACCTTGTTCTTCCTCCAGCCTGGACACTTGCTCTGACTGCCCGGTCCCTGTATTGGATTTCATAGTCACAACACATGCCCAAACCTAATACAGAGAAGGGAATAGACTTGCCATGGTCACACGGCACCTGAGGAACCACCTCAGGTCTCCTGATTCCCAAACCAGCATGCCCTATCCTGTTCCACATTGCCTTCAGGGGACACCCACAAACACAAGTGTTCCAAAATAGGTCACTTTGAAGCAGTTTGAGGCGGTGACAGAGCACAGAAGCTTATGAAGCCAGACAACAATGGCTGTTCTCTTCCTGTCACTCCTGTGGCATAGGTTCTACAGTCAAACAGACCAAAGTTCCCAACCCAGCTCTGCCACTGACCAGTTACATGACCTTCTGCAATTACTTCTCTCTGAGCCTCAGCTTCCTCCCTCTACAGGACAAGTATTAGTCCCTGAGTCCCAGGTATGAGTACAAATCAGATTATGTATGTAAAGGATATAGCACCATCCATGGCACACAGTAGGCACTCAATAAATGCACCTTCCCTACCTGCTTTCTTCCTATGGCTCAGTGTTGCAGGCAATTCCATGACCACCAAGATCATGGCTCTCTAGCTCACCAATGCATCTTCACACACTGTTAGGAATATGGCTGGTGCTCAAAAGGTACTTGTTGATTGAGCGAGTGGGTGGATAGATGGATGGATGGATGGTTGGATGGATGCATGGATGGATGGATGGATGGATGGATGGATGGATGGATGGATGGAGAAATGAATGAGTGAGTGAATGAGAAGTTTTCCATTCTGATTATGCTGGGAGACTGATGTAGAATGAGTCACTAAAGAGGGGTAAAGGAATCCTTTCTGTCATCGTACCAAATCCAAGGCAATCCTCACCCAGGAATTTATTGGGCCAAGCTCTCCAGTTCGGGAAAATACCCAGACTCTCAGAAGAAGAGTAGTCTGTTATGCCACATAATCTCATTCTCTAATACTTAACATTATAAGCTCTGCTAATAACTCCAGGTCACTTGTCTGGGGAGGAAAGATAAGGATTTGAAAATTATGCAGATGAGCATATGTAATCTACCACCCAATGTTGTTGACTCAGACTGAGATATTTTAATTCACTTGCCCCCCTGCTTGCTCTCTGACAACACGGTTATTTCAGGAGAGATAAGTGGAGAGGGATGATTGCTATATGGTTCCATTTTAAACCTTTATGTCATTCCATGTAGAGTTGGTTTCCACACATATTATCAAGATAAGCCCCTTTCCTGGAGGAAGGAAATGTTTCTAGAGCTAAACATGAGCGATAAAATCCTCAAGTTTAAATCTGGGCTGTCCTGGTGATCTGCTGTGTGACTTTCTACAAATTATCTAACTTCTCAATGCCCATTCATTTACTCATTCCCTGTCATCTTCTGCCCGCTTAATCCAAAATAATTTATTACTGGAATGTAGAGGGATTCTTTTCTAGCATATTAAAGTGGCTGCTGATTCTTTGACCCTCCTTCGATCAAGAAATGAGCTGCGTGTGCCCTCTCCTTGTGCTCTGTGGCTGCTTTGACCAACAGAATACCACAGAAGTGATGCTGTATCCGTTTTCAGTTCCCAGCTTATAAGTAACCAGCAGCTTCTACTTCTTGGAACTGGGACCACTCCCCCCAGGAGGAGCTCTGGACATCCTGGAAAGAAGTCCAACGTCCCTGAAGCCAGCATGCTGAAGATGACACATGCAGGTGCTGTTGTCAGCAGTCTCGGCTGAGCCCAGCCCTCTAACCATCCCCGCACCACCCCCCACCCGCCACCACCCGCCACGGCATCTTGGAGGTGGATCCTCCAGCCCCAGCTGCCCCAATGGATGTCACGTTGTTCAGTGACTAAGTGCTCAGCTGAGCCTTTCCCAAATAGCTGTCTCAAATATCACGAGCAAAATAAAATGGTTGCTTGAAGCCACTAAGTTCTGGAGTAGTTTGTTACAAAGCAATAGATTACCAAAACATCTTTCTACAAGGAACAACAGAGTACGCTGCAATTCAATCTGAGGCTAATTTGCTTTTGAGTTCTTCTTTGTTGTTCATTTGGGGAACCCATCTTTGTAGACAGAAATCCAGAGAGAAAAGAGCACCTGGAAAGAAGGAGATGATCAAACACAAGCAGAGAATTCAAACAAGAGGAAATGCAAATGACTAATAAGCATGATAATATTTATTTGACCACACTACTGATGAAAGAAATGCAAATGGAAAGAAGAATAGGTGCTCTTTTCACCTGTCCAATTAGTAGAGTTTCTGTTTAATGATAATAGCCTGTGCTGGTGGAGGGAGGGAGGGCATTGGACATGGTCACAAACTGCTGGAAAGAGTAAAAATTGGGGAAAGCAAACTGACTCGTAAGTTTTAGATCTGGGTATCTCTCCTATAAGAAATAATCTGACATGCGGACAAAGATTTATGCACCAAATACGTTCATCACAGTATCATTTATAATAGTAAAATATTATGGATGAAAAAAACTTAAATGTTGGATTTTGGGGAACAGCTAAGTAAATTGAACTGCCTGCACAAGATGGAATATTGTACCACCGTTACAAATGGGGCTTACGAAGTGTTCTTAACGACATGGAAAAATGCTTAATGATAACATTAAGTAAAAGAGTAAGATAGAAAAAGGTTATAAAGTATGATTTCAACTACTTTGAAAAGCATAAACAGACTGGAAGGAAATACGATAAAATGTTAATAGTGTTTATCTGTGGGTGGTGGGATGATAGGTGGTTATTTTTCTTCTTTATTCTTTGCTGTATTTTCAGGATCGGGAAAGCATTACTTCTACAATCTGAATTTTGTTTTTTAATAAGAAGAGGGATGGTCAACAGTGGTTAATCTTAGATCCAAGTTGAGAAGCGTGAAAATGGAGAAGGGTGGGTACTGGGAGGTTTTTCGGAGTCCCTGGAATGGAAAACCTGTGATAATACAGACCTTTCAGAGTGAAGTTTACTTTTGTCCTTGTCTATAACCAGAACGATGTTTGCTGAATGCATGAACGGTGTAAACACGGAGTCTGCTTCCACAGCGGGGCTCGATTTGATAAATAAACCCCACCTCGCTCCCCAGAAGTAGCTCTGGGCTCACCACATGAGAACTGTTTACAAATGAGAAAATTGCTTCCACTGAGGCAAATAGAAATAGGTCAGAATCCAACTAAATTGTCCTCAGACTCAAAGGGACGGAGTCCTTGGATTTCAGGCACCAGGAATACGCGTCTGTGGCTGCTTAGAAATCCGTTTTTGTTTTTTTGTGGCAATTTCATGTGGTGTTATTTACAAAGGAATGAGAAAGCAGAACTCCTTAAGGATTTAGAATTATGGAATCTTGGGGCCAGAGAGGACTTTCGAGATCATATTTCTAGTCCAAAGCTTTGTTGCACTAAAGAGGGAGAGAGGCACAAAGTGGTGAGGTCCTTTGCCTAAGGTCGGCCAGTGAGTCAGTGCAGAGGTGGGATTAAAACCCAGTTCTCCTGATTCTCACTGTGCTGCTCGCAATGTCACCTTCCCCTGGGCCTCGGTGGCATCAACTCACTGGGTGATATTCAGCCTGCTTCTGTTTCTTTCATTATTTTTTGTCTGTGTCTCCCCATGAGGTCATGAACCTTATTTACCTGATACACAGTAGGTGCTAAATAAATATTTGTTGAATGGATGGGTGGACAACTTGAGGCACAACTATATATAATGGAAAGACCATAAGTTCTGAAGTCATGGTGACCTGGGGTCAGATCCCAGCACTGCCACTTACTGACTTTATAACCTCAAGCAAGTCACTCAAATTCTCTGAGTCTCAGCTACTTGCTTTGTAAAACGGGCCTGAAATACCTCAAAAAGGTTTCTGAAAACTAAATGAGATCATTAATATAGTATTTAAAACTTTTTGCTAAACTCCTGTCACTGTAGTAATTGCTAATTCACTGTTATATTCTCTTTTTTCTCCAATGAAACCAAATCTGAGGCATATTATCTCCTGAATCTTGACATGGCGACACCAGTTTTGTCCTGACTTCGGATGACCATGAGTGATGAACTCACCTAAGTATTACGGGAAAGTGTCTTCACATATTACGTCCACCAAAAGAAGAGTTAGGCCAACTCAATCGGATTTATTAAGCATCTATTAGGTGGCCAGGTTGATGCTAAGACCTAGGAAGGACACAAAGAAGAACAAGTTATGGTCTTTGCCTTCAAGTTTTTATATAGAAAGAAACCGTACATATTCAGCCAATAAGGAAGTCTGTGCACCCACAGTTCCCTAGGTCAGAAGAGAAATAAAAATTTCTCTATAACAGGCACAGATGGTTACAGGCAAGAGCTCCAGCTCTGCTCAAAACCTTCCCACAGGTACAGAAATCCCAGGAGATATGCTCCATGAACTTAGACTCTTAGACCTCCTGGCTGAGATGTAGCATCTGCCATCCCTGCCTCAGCCGCTCTGGGTATTGGAACGTGGATGCTCCTTCTTCTGGGTTCCATGCTAATGGCAAATGGCAACACTCAAAGAGCCTCAAAGAAGGAAGAGGGAGAGCCCGCTGTGTGAGGAAGCAGTTAAGGATATTTCCTGCAAAAGGTGGCTCTTGGCCTAGACCAGGGATGACACGCACATGCCACTGGTCTTTCCACACGACCTCATCCTATCAACTATGCACACATTTACACTGAGCTTAGGGTCCTACTCAGATCCATTACCAATAGATCAGACCGGCAAATCAGAGGATGCTTACTTGCCACCCCTGAACCAGTCACTGATTCGGGGAGAGATTTGGGAGGCAGCATGACGCAGTCACAAAAGTACAACATCTAAAAGCAGACAGGCCTGGATGTGACTTCTAATTTTTTCATTAACCTGCTATGTGGCATTAGCTGTGTCAATTTAGTCAGGAAATTTTCCCTTTCTGAATCTTACTGGTTTTATTTCTTTAACCAACATTTCCGTAACACTTACTCTATATCAGGCACTCTTCTAAGTACTTCATCAGTTTTAGCTCATTTGCTCACTGCCACCCAGTAGGGTAGATGCTACTATTGTCCTCATTTTACAGATGAGGAAATTGAGACCCAGAAAGGTTAAGCAGCTTTGCTAAGGTCAAAGAGCTAATAAGTGGTGGAGAAATGATTCAGACTCTGCCTTCCCTTAACCAATATCCTATGATTCCTGAAAAAGGAGGCTTTTAAAATGACCTGGGAAGGGCAACTGTGAGAATTACGTGAAGTGAGATCACGTGAGGAAAAGATAGCAAAAGTGAACAAAGTACAGTAGAGTTCATCGACAAAGCCAAAAGTCGATCCTTCAATTTACCGAAATTAAGCACATCCTGAGCTATAAGGCAAATCCCAACAAATTTCAAGAATTAGATTCATGTAGAGAAAGAGCTCCGAACACGGTGAAAATAAGTTAAGTATTAACACGAAGACAAAAAGATTGCTAGAAAAGTCTCTATATTTTGAAATAAATATATTTTAAATAACCTTTGTGTCAAAGAAGAAATAACATTGAAAATTCGAAAATATTTTTAACTAAGTGATAATGAAAATACTATCTATCGAAGCTTACGGGACGTAGCTACAACTATGCATAGAGGGAAAATTATAGCCTTAATTGCATGTATTAGAAAAGAAAAGGGTTAGAAATCAATGATCCAAGCTTCCATGTCAGTAAGTTAGAAAAAGACAGCAAAATAAAATCAAAGGAAGTAGGAGGAAGGAAATAAAAAGCAGAAATTAATTAAAGAAAACAGTACCATAGATTAACAAAACCAGAAGCTGATTCTTTGAAGACTAGTGATATGGATAAACCCTTGGCAAAACTGCTTAAGGAATAAGAGACAGATCAAGAGAGCACTAATAAACAAGCTCTAATGTCAAAAATGACAAAAGACTGTCACTGCCGGGTCATATAGAAATTCAAAATATAATAAGAGGCTATTATGAACACCTTCGTGTCAATAAATTTGAAAATGTAATTGAAATGGGCAAATACGTAGAAAAACACAATCTACTGAAATTGACACAAGAGGGAAAATAATCTGATGACTGTCTCATATCTACTAATGAAATCAAATTCTTAATGGAAAGCTTCCCACAAATAAAAGTCCAGGGCTCCCCAAGTGGCTTCACTAACGAACTCTACCCCATACTTTAGAAATAAAGCCACTTTATACACATTCCTCTGGAGAATATAAGCTCCTCTCGACTCATTTTATCTTAAAAGGCCAGCCTCATCTTGATAACAAAACCTGGAAAATAAATTATAAGGAAATTACAGACTAATTTCTCTCATGAACCCAGATGCAGAAATCCCCGGCAAAATATTAATGAATATAATAGGATTTACTGAATTGATCCATTTCTTTTATTCAAGACATCTTAGCACAGTAAAGTTGCTCCTGGAATCCTAAACTTAGAATACGAGATAACCCAAGGTCTTCTTTTTCTATTAGGAATTTGGGGGCCCTGGAGCATCAGAGATGTCGTAGTCGATATTTTTGAGTGAATAAAGAAAGAAAGGAACAGAATGAATAAACAGAGGAACACATTGTGGTTTTTATGGGAAATAGAAAATGGACAATGGAAACATCTGTTTCCCAAAATCATCTGCTTTTGGTCTAATCAGCCTTAGAGAGGACACCAGTATAACTGAGAGAGACGGAGTGAAACTCATCCAACAAGCTTTCCAGGAGCCTTGACATCTTTGTGGTTTAAAAGCGCGGGGCGTCAGCAGGAAGGGAGACAAGAAAGAGAGTTCAGGATTCAGCATTTCCATATCTGATAATGGACTTTAAGAGCCTTGGTTTATAATTGAATCTACTACCCCGTGCTCTCTCCTACCTTTGCTCTCTCCACGAGACAAGTGAAAATGTCTGTAAGCACGGCAGATTGAAGAGCACAGCTTTGTTTGAAATCAGTGTGCCACTCCTCATCGGAATGAAATGGTCTCATCCCCTCTGAGTTGATCGGCTGCAGAGATATAATCAGGGCCCTGCTGGAAAGAAGTGAGGGCCCCACCCCTCCGCTCTGAGCTCTGGCAAGACCAATGTGTGGTCAGTTTCTGCGGAAGTTCAAGAGAACATCAGTGGATGGGGGCTTCTGAGACAGTGTCCAGCCTTCTCTCTCCCCATAGGAGTGATTTGCCCAAGGTCACCCTAGAATTAAGGGTCGGGATTCTTTCTGTTCCTCCAGCCACTCCCCAAGGGTTGTATAGGGTACAGGCAGACTTTCTACATTTAGTTAATCACCAACTTCATTTACTGGACAGATTTTCTACCTTAATTCCTTACCTCCTTTCCAATCCTGAAATGAGAAGGCCACCAGTGCTCTTCTGAGCCTCCTCCATCCCCCTAACTTTCCATTCATTCATTCATTCATTTGTTCATTCAATAAGCACTTACCCAGCTAGCTGAAGTGGAAAGGGCACACTTCAGAGCCCTGCCACATATTACCGAGTTGCTTGAGCAAGTCACTTCTCACCTGCAAATGGGGTTGACTTGAAGGATGATAAAGATCAATTGTGAACGTAGTCATAAAGCCAATGGTGTAATGACCGGGGTTTAATTGTTGATCGATACATTTTCATTTTTTTCTTTCCTTATGTACAGGCACTGGGATGACAAAGTTGAATCTGACATTTGTCCCTGACTGGGGGAGCTCCAAAGGCTCGCAGCAGGTTGTGTAGGTGCCATGTTCCAACAGACAGAGCCCGGCCTGGCTCAGGGTGTGCTCTGGAGAAGAGCACACAGAGGTTTCCTAGACCAGGGCAGGGGCGGGAGGTGGGGGCATCTGCCAGCAGCCAGCTGTTGAAGGGTGGCAACCTCTGAGAGCTGGGTATGCAGCTGGATTCCCCTCCCAACCCTGCTCCTTCCCTCCCCCAAAAAAGCAGATTTTCATCTGAGTTCAAATTCCAGCTTCAGATCAGCAAAATTCAGACTATGAGAAATTTTGCAGGACCGGCTATCTGGGTTCATCAACCACCTATAACAATGAAAGGAAAGAGAGATGGAGAGGGAACCTACAGATTGAAACAAAGGCCAAGTGTGTGTGTGTGTGTGTGTGTGTGTGTGTGTGTGTGGTAGTGGTGGGGCTGGGGTTATTCTTTCATGTCAAGCAGAGAAACAGAGGCCATATCCTGTGGATTGAAGTAGGAGGGATTTTTTCAGGGCAAAGTAGCAAGCAGTGGGTACCCAGGAAGCAGACACTCTGGAGAGTGAGCTCAAAGCAGAGATCAAGCCCAGACCTCGCCCATGGGAGCCCCACCACCGTTGTTGTCCGAGGTCTGGACTGGCCAGGAGGCAGGGCTGTACCTATTGAAGGAGCAAGGAAGGGCCCTCGGGGTGGGGAAGTTTCCTGGACCCTGGATTCCCTCTAGGGCCTGCTGACGTTGATGTAATCCATGGATGCCAGCACCGGGGCTGCAGAAGTGGGTGAGGAGCCCTCCAGTCCCGCGGGAGGGCAGGAAGCAGCTGTGGTAGCGCTGTGCGTGAGGGCAAGGGTACATGTGTGAACCGCAGCCCGGGTGCGCCTGAGGGGTGGGGACACCTAACTCTGCCTCGGGGGCTGGATGTGCTCTAAGCACAGGGAGGAAGCCCGTGCGGCCAGACACAAAAAATCAAGAGGAATTTTCAAGATCAGAGAAGCAACCAGGTGCCAGGTGCCAGGTCTTATGGAGCTTCCTCTCCGTAGGGACTTTGATTTTTACCCTGAGATAGAGGATTTCCAGCGGATGGATGTGTATGGTCTGATTACGTTTAGAGAGTGGCTGGCTGTGATGAGAGACTAGAAAGGGGAAAGCACAGACACTCTGGGAACACATCTGGGTTCAAATTTCTGCTTCAAATCAGCAAAATCCTGACTGTGGGAAACTCGACAAGACTGATCGCCTGGCTTTATCAACAAAGTATTGCAAAGAAATAAAACAGAGTTGGAGAGGGAACCTACGGATGGAAATAAAGTTAAGCAACCTATCATCCAATCGCAACGTATGGTCCCAACTCAAACCCCAAACTGGAAACAGGTGGGGAAGTATAGACACAGTGGATATTTGATATATTAAGGAATTATTTTCACTTTCATTTAGGTGAGATAATGGTTCTGGTTTTTTTTTTTTAAGTCTTTCTCTTTTAGAAATATCTAGAGATGAAATAAATTCTTTAATATACAGCTTCCTTATTTGCACACTGTATGACATCTGGGAAGCCACTTTGACTCTCTGAATCTGTTTCCTCATCTTTAAAACGGGCATTGCAATATTCCGTGAGAAAGTGCCTGGCACATTAGGCTCTCGGTAAATGGCAGGAGTCATGGAGACCGTGGCTGCCTGCGGGAGGTCCTGCACGGGAACTTCTCATTGACCTGGCAGCCCCCGGGGATGGCTCTTGGGCAGGGGTCTCAGAAGATGAAGGAATCTGAATTTCCAAGGTGGGCCCCCCTCTCTCTCCAGATCAGAGTGTTAGCCCCAAGGGAGCCCTCAGGCCAAGGCCATGTCTGCACTTTATCTCTCAGAGTTCAGCCTCGCTCTCAGAAGGTAAAGGCAGGGAGGTGGGGTCAGCTCCTCCTAGCTCCTCTGGGCCCGTGTGCAACGTCCTCAGGCTGAGCAGGGCGGGGACATTCGTGAGCAGCAGCTAGCCTACTAGCGTGGTCATAATTAAGCTGGTTTCCAATGTCCTCAGAGGCTGCTCTGCCCTCCCTCTCTGGTCATCTTACTTGTCAGATAGTTCCACCACCCCTCTACCCCGGGGTCATAACCATTTCTTGGAATAGTCTGATTAAAATCCAGTGAAGCTGAAAACCAAGCCGGATTCATAGGAGACAGAAATCTGAGCCATTACCTCAGGGAACTCAGCTTAATTCACTCTGCATCAGGGAAAGGCTGGCTCCACAAGTGGGCCTTTGACCACGGAGACCAGCGTCTTTGACACCTTCCATGCGCCTATGAGTGACGTTCTCTCACCTGCTTTACCAGGGCGAGTGGCTTTTCTCTGCGCCTCTCTCTCCTTGCAGGCCCTAAGGTCAGAATGAAAACCACAGGCTTTTGCTCCCACTGCTCCCTGTGACTGGATGTCATCACACTGCTTCTCTGCCCTAAACATCATCTTTCCATGACGGTCAGATGCGACCGCCCACTAAACCAGCAGAATGAACTCGCCCTCCTCCCCGCACCCCTGTCTTTAGCAGTACTTACCACCCTGCATGACGGTAAGTCATGCACACGCCCACGAATTCTTCGAAGGTGTTTTTTAAGCTGGAAAATGTCAACAGGAGCCCCGGAGTGGTAGTGGCCCATGAGGAACAGTTGGAAGAGCTGGGGTGGAGAAAATGAATAATGAGAATAACAATAACATTCGTTGTGTGCCTCCCACATCCTGGGCACCCAGCCAGATCCTTGACCTTTCGAAGTTCCCCCTAAAGCCGCCTCGTGCTACAGATGGGGACACTGAGGCTTCTTCGTATTGAAGACATTTTCTCTTCTGCACAAATGCTCTTAACGCAGGTATGTATAATCGAGAGCCGGAGTTTATTTAGGGGACACAATTGACAACACTGCCCCTTCCGTGGCTACCATCCCACAACAAGCTAGCCAGCTGGAAGGGAACCAACTTGGAGCAGGAGGCCTGCCGTAAAGCGTCTCATTTGTTCTTTTGCCTAAGTTGGTGGCTGTCATTTATTTGAATTGTTAGAAACGCACCGATTTTGATAGGATGCAATGTGTTGTTTAGATTGAGTTGTATCGATTTTAATCAACCAAATTGTTATTTTGAGGTGCCATGAAAAAATGATCTTGAGAGTTATTTTTAAAAACTCCTTCATGATATAAACTCCTCCAAGGAAATAACTAATTGTGAGTTTTAAATGTGTTAGCCCTACTCCCTTTTTCTTGCCCTCATCAAAAAAAAAAAAATTGTTTCTAAAATGCGAGTTTGAGAATGTGAGCTTTCTGAGGATTGCGGCTGTCATGTTACAGCTAATCGGGCTGTATCACGCCTGTTTTACAGCTGAAGAGAGCCTCAACAGGCTAGGTGACCGACTACCTGATAGTCTTCGCCAGCCCTCATGCAAAAGTAAGATAATCTCTGGTATCTACCCAGAAATAGAACTGTTGAGTTCTATCAGATATTGCAAATTCCCCACCTACATCGATGTCACTTTATACTACCAACAACGTTTGAGCTTTCCGGTCCTCTCATTCTTTTAATATATACCAATCTGAAATAAATAAAATGTAAATTCACTTTTATTTAAATTTTTTTTTCTTTAGTTATGAGCGAGGTCGAACATCTTTGCAGACGTTTATTCCTTTTATATCCAGAAAGGGCCCGTTTACACCCTTTGCTCGTTTTTCTCTTCCATAGGATTTCTAAGAACTTTTATTAATAAGGAAATGTTCTCTCTGTCATTTCTTGCAAATACTTTTTACCAGTTCCGTGTTTGCCTTTTAGATGATTTAGGCATTCTTGCCATTCGAAAATATTTTAAATGATATGTAATGTGTTTGTCTATCTTTTTTAGCTTCATGGTTTTAAGCCATGTTTAGAACACTTGCCAATTCAATACTCTTTCCGTTTCACCCATATCTACTTCTAGTACTCTTTGTATTTAAATCTTCATTGAACGGCAGTGTATTTTGGTATAATGAGTGAAGCAGGAAGGTAGCTTGCCCCATCTCCCAGCACAAATGACCCCCTAGTAAACCCAACGCTGTTTTTCCCACGTTTCCACGCTGATTGAAATGCCACCTTATTAAACATTCAATCCCCTCACATTCCTGAATCTGTCCCTGGAATCTCTACCTATGTCCAGGATCATAGCATTTTAATCATTATGATTTCACAAAGTGTTCTAATACCTCACAGGGTTAGTCCCCAGTCCCCATTTGCAAAATTTTCCTGTCTTTTCTCCTATATTTATATTTGTATACAAACCCTAGAATAATTTTGTCCTCATGTGTTATTATTTTTATTGGTATCACATGGAATTTATAAATAAATTTAAAGAGAAAGGCCAACTTTACAATATTGATACTTCCTATTCTAAAAGGTGTCTTTCCATTTAAAGTTTTCCTTTAGTTGATAGTTGTTATGGACTGAGTTATGTCCTCTTAAAAAATTATGCGTTGGAGTCCTAACCCCTGGTACCTTGGAGTATGACTGTATTTGGAGACAGGCTTGTGGTGGCAGGGGTAGAATTTGAACCCACGGAGCTGAGTGAGCGGCAGCCCAAAAGTCAATCATTACACTCAGGACTGTTGTTAGAATAAATCTGGAATTTAATCTTGAAGGTAGAGGGAAACTCATGGGCTTGAAATCACAGAGCTCCAAGGGAGTTCAATCCATCTGGTCAGTTTTGATGTCACTGAACTTCTATAGGGACAATTGTCCTTGCCCCGCAATGGTTAAAGTAGATATGCATAAAAAGCACCTATCTCAATGCCTGGCAGAGTAGGTACTTAAACTGAAATTTGAATCAGTTTGAGAAGATAGTGAAAAGAACTTGAAAAGCTCTGCAGGAAAAACTGTGAAGAGAGGGCACGTAGTCCCCAGAGAGAATACCAAGTTGGTTTTTTTTATAATATAGCTAAATTTTCCAAGTCATGTCTCTCCCCGCAAAATTAGCCCAGTTCATTAAATCAGGCCAATTCCACATGGGCCAAGGACAGTTTACGTGGGTTTTGTTTGGCTTTGGATGTTGACTTCCCTTCTGTAGAGTTATAGTTTTGACATTTACTATTTCTGTTAAATAAGAAGATGGGAAGAACACAGGTGGGAGGAAGGGGGACAGAAAGATTTTTCTAGAAAAAAAGAAATGCCAGAGCAGTATCAGGCATCTGTATTACAGGGAACAATGGGGATGAGACGAATTAAACAAATGTTCTTGTGATGAACTGTCTTTGCACAATCAGTCATGTGACAGTAAATCTGGCTTGAGTGGCAGCCCCGTTAACAAACTGGAGAGAAGATTGATGTCTGTCCACAGTCAGGGAAGGCACGAAGTGAAGAGCTCTTTCAGGCCCACACCAGTCAGTATAAATATGTATCACTGGCTTCTAAAGTGAGTTATGATTTCTTTCTCCTACTGGTACCTGGAATCTAGAGAGGGCATTTGTCTAGTCCTTGTATCGGGGGTGACAGCTATAGCAACGTGGTCGCACAGGGGAGAGATCTGCTTGGCAGATAAATCAGGTGCCGCGAAGGAGCCTGTTGTTATCAATTTGATCTTGGGGGGTAAAAATCCTCCCTGGACACGGGCAGTGTTGTCAGTGTGATGAGCAGGTTCTTCTCTTTACTGAAGCATCTGCAGGTGTTGCTTCTTCCAGCCCATAGCGCTTCTGGATGGGCTGGCATGCAGCCATCTGTCCCCACACTTCACACGAGGTGCCATCTGGCTTGCCCACTACAGTGTGAGCCCTTTGAGGGCAGATCCATGTCTGCTGCCTCTGTGTCTCCATCTTGAGCACAGAGGCTACCATCATCTGTTCACCAAAACGAACAAAAAGGCCAAGCCTTAAATCTTAACCTCCACCAGCGGTGGAGGAGACACTGGCATAAAAACTCTGAGCTTGTGAGGTCTCCAGGTTTCTCTTTCTCCATCTACTGTCATGTGGTCAATGCTCAGGGCTCCTTTCTCCTTGTTCTATTCGCTGTCATCAGGCAAGTTCCAAATCTCTATCTGTCACCTAGGCCACTGTCCTGAGCTCCATGCCTGTATAGCCAACCTTCTTGAGGACATCTCCACCTGTGTGTCAAACCTAACCTGTCCCAAGAGGAGCTTACCGTTCTTCCTTTTTCCTCCCATGTAGTTCATCTCGGCCAGTGACATATCACTGGCTCAGCTGCTCAAGCCAGAAACCCAGAAACCCGGCATGACCTGCCATCCATGGTGAGTGAATTCTAGCAGGAAGTTAGATCTCTGTCTGGGCAGAGTGAGTCCTGATTGGATAGTCCTCGGAGCTCATGTCCATGAGAGTTCATTTTCCCCTCAGGCTGACAGAGTAGACTTGGCAAGAATAACTAGTAACTCTGACTCCATCCGTCTTCACAGAAGGAAAAGACTAAGCCAGCTGAGTGTTTCTAAGCTAGCTCCATGGGTCTCTGCCTGCTGGCGGGGAAACCCTTCAACTCTGAGAAGGGCTGTGGACCTTCCCTCTGCTTCCTACGACAGGCTCTCAGAAGGAGGTCTTTGGAGGGTTCTGTTCTCCCTGACTCCCAAGTGCAGAAACATGAAAGATAACCCTGACAAGAAACAAAACGGAGAGAGAGAGAGATGTCCCACGTGACATCGTTTGGGTAATTTCAGCACCCACACATGTGATCAGTGGCAAGAGGGCACCCAGAGAGGTCATTACCTCCTCAACCCCTTCCCTCTCACCCAAGGAGGGCTCAGAGCCAGCTGCTCACCAGGTCAGCTTAGCACGGAGGTTAAGAGTGTACACAGGCTTTGGGGCAGACGGACTTGGGTCAAACCCCAGTTCTACTGCTTGCTCGCTGTATGAACGTAGGCCAATCATTTCGTCTCTCTGAGCTTCAGTTTCCCCATCAGCAAAATGGGTACACGTCCCTACCTCACGAGGCTGTCATGCGAATCTGTGCTATTATATATGTACAAGTACTTAGTCCAATAGCAGACACATAGTAGTAGGTTTTTCGTAAATGGTAATTATGGTTTTTACTAATAATCAAGACCATTCTTTCTGCTTTGAATCCTAAGTCCTTCTAGTCCTTGAAGGAATGTCTAAAGTCCCCTCCTCCCTGAAGCATTCTTGGATCATCTGACAAGGACCCGGTACCTTCACAAATCCATAGGCCTAGCCAGGAGCTGGGGAGACAAAAATGACCCAGACACGACCCCTGCCTTCAAGTGGCTTATGATCCTAAGCACAGTTCAAACTCCCTACCGGCCACTTCCCCGCTGGCATTAGCAGGAAATTCTCCTTTTTTGAGGCTCAGCTTTCTCATCTATATGCCAGAAATAATATTTCCTACCTCCATTGGTGGTATGAAGCATGGAAAAAGACAGCGAGGGAGGGAGGGAGGAGGGAGGGGAAGAGGAGGGAGTGACTAGAGACATGCGGAGACCAAACTCTCTTGCCATGCGAACGGCGGAATGAATGAATGAATGAATGAATGAACAAACGAACGAAGAAACGAATGAACGTACTCTATTTCTCCCTTCTAGCCCACGTGCCACGTCCTTATCATTCGACCTGGAGAGAGATTTCATTTCCCTGCTTTTACAGCTCACTTTTCAATAAGTGAAAATTGTTTAAAGGCCCACTGCTCCAAGAATCGGCATCATCAGACAGAGAGCCCATACCTTCTCCCACTTATGGATATTAATAATAAATGACAAAAAGCCAAGCTTTATTTTATTTTGTCTGCCAAGTCAGGCTCTTTAAATCAAATATTTAGGGAGGGAATATTTACCCGCACGATCTCAAAGAAGCATTTCTGGTCTTAAAGGCAACTGTACGCCATAGCAATCAAGGGCAGATAAGCACAACGGTGGGGTGCGATTTCTTTCATTCCCACAACGACCCCACGAAGTGCCACTATCAGCATCACCGTTTTACAGATAAGGAAACTGAGGCTCAAAGAGGTGAAGTGAATTTTACAAGGTTAGGCAGCTGGTAAGCAGAAGGGTAGGGGTTCAAACCCAAGCAGTCTGACACAGGGCTCCCTGCCCTGCCTGGCGCCCAGGCTCGTTGTGGGGCAGCAGGCTGGGAACAGAAGGCAGTGGGCCTCAGCCAGGTATGTATGCATGGGTGCCCACCCTTGCTGGAGGCAGAGCAGGGGTACGGAAGGTGGTTCCAGAAGAGGAAACGGAACAAGCCAAAGCCCTGAGTGAAGGCGTGTCTGACCCGTTTGCAGAACTGAAAGACGTGGCTGGAGCGCGAGAATCTAGAGGGAGGTGAGATCTGAGGAGGGGGCGCGTGGGGCCACTTAAGGAGCCTGGAGTTTATCTGATGGTCCAGGGAGCACTGGAGTGACCAGCATCGTGTTTTAGGACAATATTACAAGAGGAAAGGACACACCTTGAGTGGTCCTCAATGCCCAATGCCCAGCACTGAGCCAGGAGCAAAGGATGTAGAGAAGAGGTTGACACAGGCCCTTCTCTTGAGAAGGGACAACGAACCAGTATTTACTGGGCATTTACTCTGTGTCGGGCACTGAGCTAGGCTCCGCGTAGTCATATCCTTAAAGGACAGCAGTTATGTTCCCACTATATGCAGCCCACGGAGGTCAAAGGAGCCACAGCCTACCAGTGAAGGCAAATACAAAAATGGCCAACCATAATGCAACCATAACTATAGTGATAATAACAGCAACTAGTATTTGCTAAATACTTTATTAAGTTCTAATTCACTAGGTCATGCACTTTCCCAATAAATCTTCTCAGTAGGCCCTAAGGGGAAGATATCGCTATCTCCATTCGACAGATGAAGAAACCGAGGCTCAGAGAAGTTAAGTAACTTACTCAAAGTCACACAGCTAGCAATGGCCAGGGCACACTCATCCTCAGCCTCCTCTACTCACTGCCCCACTGTAGCCGCATGTGTCCAAGAAGCATGGAGAGTACCAAGGGAGGTACTTAACCGAGTCGATGAGGTTCGAGCTGGGCTTTGATGAAGAGAAGCCATTTCCAGGGCAGAGAAAGAAGGAAAAGGAATTCCACATCTTTGACGGCATCCAGGGATAATCGAGTGCATCAAAGGTTCAGAATCGGGAACGTGGCAGGAAATTAGGTCGGAGAGGAGCGGGGTGAGAACCTGAAGAGCATCGAATGCCAAACTAAGGAGTTGCAGCTTTGTCCCCATGGGTAATGGGGGTCATGCTTAAAGTCCAGGGGGTGATGGGTTCAGGTGGTGTTTCGGAGAGCATTGGGAGGCTTTGGGGAGGATGGGATGGGGTAAAGGAAGAGACATTTTTTTTATGGTCACGATTTTGAGGAACCCCCATTTATTGAGCACCTACTGCGCCAGGTACTACGCACGCTGCCTCTCTAGTGTTTGTTAGACTAGTAGAGGCAGGCATAATTGTTCCCCTTGTTTGGATGGGGAAGGAGGCTGCAGGAGAGCCT
The DNA here is from genome assembly GCF_902729225.1 of Pteropus medius. Classification (NCBI taxonomy): domain Eukaryota; kingdom Metazoa; phylum Chordata; class Mammalia; order Chiroptera; family Pteropodidae; genus Pteropus; species Pteropus medius. The sequence continues at coordinate 1,687,886 of NW_024342647.1, read as the reverse complement.
GCCCAGGGAAGGTCTCCTCTGTGAGAGCAAATTAAAGCTGCCTCCCTCTCTCCTCCCAGGTCAGCCTCCCCAGTGACATGCGACTCGCCCTGCTGCCCTCCCAAGACTGAGGACTGACAGGGACCTTTGCACCTTCACATCTGCCCTCCAGGATCCCTTTTGGATGCCCACTACATGCCATGCAGCCAGCACTGGGCTCTGGGAAAGAGTCCTGGACAAGACACACCGCGTTCTGCCTGAGGGGTTAATCAAAAGGAAACAAATGACTATGAATCCTGGGCTTGCGCCCCGGTGCCATCCCCACCCCCAACTCCCATCCAGGGCTCTCCAAACAATTACTTCCAGGCACATTAGCGGCCTCGAGCTAAATGCTGAAGTGTGTGTTTCCTGCTCAGAGGGATGGGTTATTGCTGACTCTGCAAGAGTCGTTCTAAGTGCTTGAGAGCTGGGGAAGGGGCCTGGCTGAGAGAGGACTGGCCCTCCCCCCATGCAGCTCAGGGCCCCCCACACACACACTTAAAGAGCAGGAGCGACCAGGGAGAGGGGGTCATGCTTAAATGCATTTTTGAAAGGCGTCACACCAGACAATCTCTGCAAGCCACAGGGGAGAGGGGAGTGGCCCAGGAAGGGAAGGGGGTCTGGTTAATGGAAGGAGTAGAAATTGGAGTAGGAAGTAGAAGGGACAATGTGGAAGAAAGCCAAAACCCTATGTTTTTGCCTTGTATTAAGGCATTTCAGAGGGATTTCAGGTTGAAGTGACCACATGAGTCCCACGCACGTCCACAAACATTTATTGAGAATCCGCCTTAATAGCAAGGTCATACAGTTGGCCCCCAAAATCACCTTGCAGCGTTGAGAATCAAATGACATGAACATTGACCTCCACCTCACCTTACAGATCAGAGACCCCAAATCACCACCAGCCTCCCTCTGGGCTTCCCGGATGTGGGATTCAGATGTCTCCCGTTCCATTCCGGATCCCAGCGTGTGTTTCTGCTGCGATGACTCTGCTTGTGGGCTGCAAGCACTGTCGCTTCCCCACGCTGCATCACCCTACTGGACACAATCTCACCCCCTCTCCCTTCCTCACCAGCACCCCTGCCCCGAGACTTCCTGATCGGCAGATTTGCTGAAGGTGTTTTGGCAACTAGCAGAATTCCCAACACCCTCCTGCCCCCACATCTCCATCCGGGGCACAAATCTGTCTTCCTGTGTGGTCTGGTCCCTGCCTCTCTCCCCAGCCTCCTCTCGCCCCACCCACGCTCTTGCGCCCTGAGATCTCGCCCTCTGGTCCTTCACTTCATTGAACGCACCACACTCCTTTCTGCTTCGGGGACTTTGCGCAAGCTGTTTGCTCCGTCTACATTGCTGTTTTTCTTGTTCTTCCCTTGGGGCCGGTCCTATCCTGCTCGAGTCTCAGCACGACTGCCACTACTCAGTGAGGATTTTCATGACTCCCCAAGCTAACCACCCACCAGTATGTTTTAGTCTTCGTGATTCGTTTGCTTTATTGTACATATCATAATTTATAAGTGTGTGTACGTTGCGTGTTAAATGTCAGCCTCTCCCACCAGATTGCAAGCTTAATGAGGGCAGGGATCGGACATCTAGTAGATGGTCAATAAATGTTAGTTGAAAAAAAAAAACGAATATCAATTGAGTGAATGAATTCATGGTGTGTCTACGATATAGTAGTAGTTTACGAGTTTATGAAGCCTCTGTCATGTTGAGGGAGGCTTCATAGAGAAAGCAACACCTAAGTAGGGTGTCGATGGGTATTTGGGGGAATCACACATGGTTTCATCAACTGGGGAGTTAAATGCCAGAGAAAAAGAGGCTTAGGATGAGGCTGGACAGATGGGCAGAAGATGGAGTTAGAACTTAATAACAAGGGACTGGGGAGCCATTGGAGGATTTTGAGCAGGACACTGATGTGGTGAGAGCTGATTTCAGAATCAGGATGCTGGTGCCAGTGGTGGGGGAAGTGGCCAGGGAGGGTTGGGGTCAGGGGAGCAATCATATAGCTGCTGCCATAACAAGGGCAGTAGGTAATTAAGTGGCTGGGCTGTGGACATTGAGATGAGGGTTCGCCCGGGAGGACAGGCTTATGTGTGGAGAGAGTTGATTGAACTGGGGACATTGTTGAGTGGAAGGTGTCTATACTCACCCACACGGAGGTGTCCATGAAGCCACACGGTGTGTAATCAGGAGCACCAGGGAGGTTCTTGGGCCGGAGGTTCCAGTCTGGTAGGCCAGCTTGGAGGTGGCACCTGAACCCTAAGGCATCAATGATAGGGCCTGGGGACAGTGGCTGGAGAGATGAGTTCCCAAGCTTCTTCCAGCCCTGACAGTGATTTCGTGAAAGCTGGAAGCTTTATCTATGAGGGAAAGAGGAGACGTAGAGTTCATGTTCTCGGCTCCCAACATCAGAGCCAGAGGGAATCGGAGAGATGGAAAGGGCTTATTATCCTCCATTTCCTGGCATCAGGCATCACCCAGGTTGGCATCTGATTGCCAGCACTAATGAAATGCCGCGCCTGCAGCCTGGTAGCCTCTAATCTGAGGCTTGCAAGGTTGGGCTTGGCTGCCAGAGGCCTCTGGTTCTGTCCCCTGAAATCCAGTAGGTTGGAACCTGATGTGGCTTCAGGGACACAGGGCTGGTCTTCTGCAGCATGGATATTTGTCCCAGATGATGGCCTTTAGAGGCATATAGTGAAATGTTCAACAGGAAAGGTCAGAATCTGTGTTTCATTCAGGACAAGCAAAGAACTGGAGTGCTCGACCTGGGGGAAAGAAAGCCACCAATCCCAGGAGGCAGCCCTGAGCCCAGGGAACAGATACGATCTGGGAGCGAAGGTAGTGGACTACCTGTCCCTGGGAGTGAAGTCTGAACATCCCTGCAGAGAGCTTGAGAGAATTCAAATCTCGAAGGAGTAGAACGAGGTGATTCTTGAGGCCCCTTCTGACCTTAGCGTCTAAGACTTTGTAATTCGTGTGCAGTTTTCTCTGAGTGTCCATTCTCACATATCACATTCCCAAAGTCCAGAAAGTTCTACCCAAGCAGCTCACCTCAAATTCTCTGGCTACAGCCTCAGCTATAATTGATCATATTAAGTGGATAAAGCCATTTTGAAGCCAGACATTTCCTTTATGCAAATCCTCCCAACCCCTTTATCTCTGCCCAAAGACCACCTCTCCCCGCACCAACCAGCCCGGTCAGGGTGGTCCTATGTAAGTGCTTGGAACCAGGAAGAGGAAAGTGAGAACCCAAATGTCAACATAATGCAGATAGGAATCGGTCACCGCCAGATTCAGTTTGTTCATCTCCTCGGATGCCTCTGGCCATGGTTTTCTGCTGGTGTTGTTGGTAGCCCTGGGAAGGTTGCTGCACTCCTGTAAGCCACAGAGAGGAGCTGGCGATCTTAATTGAAGGGCGTTTTGTGGAGATCCATTTCTATCTCGTGACGGGGGTCCTGTCATCTCATTGTTTCACCTACACAGCTGGAGGAGTGGCTCCGGCAGCTGCTGCCATTATCTTGTGTTGCTCATGGGTTAGACCTGACAGCACCTCTCCCCTCCTGTCCCTTCCCTGTGGCCACCGATGTACTAGACACCAGAAGATGTGCTTGGTGACCACACAAGAGCACTGGCTCACCCAACCAGGACCCAAGGCTGCAGGATACAGCCGACAGGTGGATACACTGCTGGTTTATGTCCACTTCCTAGGCATCTTTGGACCTAGCTTCCTCAGTGGCTGCTGAAGGGGTAGATTTGTAGAATCTGGAAATGAAGGGGAAGCTGATATCTCATGAGACCAAAGTTTGAGCAGTAGGAGAAGGGAGCCAGCAGAAACATTCTTCTGCCTTCCTCCCTTGGACAGACTGTTTGAGGATACAGTGTCTTCACATCGCCCTTCTAAAGATGCCTTGTGAAGCCATGCTATGAGCTGCACAGAACTTGTCAACTCAGCAACATACTTCCTTAGAGTTGCAGACTTTCCTGGCCTCACTGTCCTTTACTCACAACTCGGTGTAAAGGACAGTGATCCAAAGATCAGAAAGTCACAGCCACTGCTGCTGATACACCTGCTCTCAACCCTCTGAGCTGGTGACCAGAACCTGGAATACAAGCCTAGCTGCTACACACACCCAGGTCTCTATGACTTTGCTTGTGAGCAGCAATAGCTGGACGAAAATGGGTTCATTCATTCCTCTCCCTCTCCTCCATCTCCCCCTCCTCCTCGATTCTACCTTCCGAAACTTCACATGAGTACATCTCATCATCCTCAGTGGAATCTAATTTACATTCAGACTTAGCTGCAAGGGAGTCTGGGAAATGCCATTTTTGGCTTTCCAAGAAGGTACACAGAAAACAGTGAGGATGGATGCTGAGTACCGGGCGACATAATCCATGCAGTGCATTAGTAGTGACTTCAGGACCCACCTGTAATTCCTCCCTTCCAGGCCAGGCCTCTCCTTCTTCTGATCTTTCCTGGTTCCTGGTCCTTTCCCTCTGGGCCTTTGAGCACTGACTTCACCTTTCAAACACTTCTCCATCATTCCTCCCTTCACAATATAGTAAAAGTAGCTCTCAAAAGCCCAGCATCATAACTGCATGGGACGAAGTGGCCATAGGGGCAAGGTGGCCAGATGTTCCTTCTGAGACCAAAGTGATCTTTTTTTCTGGGATAATACTCTTCCTTCATTTTAGGTGTTTTTATTATTTGTTTTTAATGATAGCTATTTTTACTATTACTACTTTCGTCTCCTCTTTCCATACCCTCAAACCCTCAGTCTCTGCTTGGAAAAGACGCTCAATGGGTTGTATCAAATGCTTCCACAGCCTTAACTCCAATATGGTTTTCAATGGTGGGAAAAGAGAAAGACAAGGAGACTTGGTGAGCCTCTCACTGCTTGTCTAGGAGTTAGCCAGTTTAGGGAAGCCTGGGGTAGGGGTGGGAGTAGGGGACAGGGTTGTCTTCTTGCTCTAAGATAGAGAAAGCAGATAGAGAAGGGAAACTTGAAATCTATTTATTGTGAGGTCTGTACATAATAAGCCAGAGCAACCGTAAACCCACTGCATTCACCATGACAGGTACCACGTTATGCCTTCACACCATTTGCAGAGGTAGCTACTTTTATCATCCACATTTTGCAACTGAGGAAACTGAGGCTTAGGGAGGTCACATGACTTATCCAAGGTCACACAGTCAGCGAGAGAAAGAGGCAGGATTCAAACCCAGGATTCTGAGCTCTCAACGCAAAGGTTTGACTCCCAACTCACTCATCCCCCGCTAGCTGGTTCTTCCAATGGGGATTTACAGCTATGTTTCTGAGACCCTCTTGCAACTGGGGTTCCAAATGGGTTTTGGGTTCTGCCAACCAGACGCTCCCGTGCAAGCTTTGGAAGGCAGAAGTGGAGCACCACGGGGAGGGGAACACTTAAGCTGCTCCTTCTGCAGACAAGCTGAGTCATGGGGTTCTCTGAGACAGCTGTAACAGGGGTTCCCAGAGATTAGGACCTTCGGCACTGTGGAAAGACAGGGTGCAGGGCGTCCATGGTGCCAGTTTGAATCATGAAGCAGTGACATGACTCTAGCCTGCAGCAGTGGCGTGCGCTTCCCATCTGCCGGCATCTTCCTGATGCTATAGCTTCTACCCATAGCAGCGGCAGCCGCTCCCCTGGCAGCCCAGTTCTATGGTTCTAAGAGAAGCTCCTGAAATTTCAACCTAGAATCTGTTTCTTCAGTGCAACCAGTGGTCCTGTAAGCAATGTCTTACCCTGCAATAAGACCCTTTGTCATGTTGCACCCAAGCGACACCAATACACACATCTCTTCCAACTCCTTTGTTCAAACATGGTAAAATTGAGACCCAAGAAAGGCAAGGGACTTAGCCAAAATCACCCGAGGGCCAGTGCGTCTCCGTCTTTCTAATTTCCACCCTGGATTTTCCCACCCACCTCTGGTAACAGAGAGAAGAGGGACGCCGGGGGAGGTTGTGGCAAAAAACCAGGGCTTCTTCAGACAATGATCCTGTTGGACTGGAGGCATCTTTTCTTAATTTAGAAAAAGTTATGTAAGTTGTCACTGAGTGCTCCATATAAGGTGTCAGGCCCGAAGCCATTCCCTTCCCACGGAAGTCCCCTGCCAGTCCCCAGGTAACTTGCCTGATAAGCCCCAGAGGTGGCTGGATAGAAAATAGGGCATTATTAGGAAGAAAATAAAATAAAATAAAAGTTCGACATACTGTTTCAATAAAATGAATGCAAGTTCTAGAAGACCCACATTCCTGAAACTAACCAGATTTGTCAATATTAAAAACCATCACGGTAAGGATAAAAGGGAGTTGCCTCTGGTGAGTATTACTGTGGGAGCCCTATTGCTTTTCCTTTTTTAATCATTTTATTTTTCAATCATATCATTTCATTTTTAAAGCACGTACATATCTTATTTTTACTAAATTATATTTAATTATCAGAATAGTAACTAAAACATATATAAATGATTATGTCTTTATCATACATTAAATATATATCCCCAGATACATATAATATGCATTATGTGTCATCAAATATATAATATATATATTTGGAAAGTCCTAATTTCATGACGAAGGGCAGCCATAAAAGTTGAATAAAGTTGACTTTATGAAAAAGTGATTTTTAAAAAATGCCTGCTAGGGTAGGTAACTTGACTCCTTTCTTTGAGATTCAAAAAAAATTTTTGTTCATGAATGGATAAGCGAATTGTAGTAGGTACATACAATGGAATATTATTTGGTCGTAGAAAGGAATAAAGTACTGATACATGTTGCAACATAGATGAAACCTTAAAAACATTTGCTAAGTGGAAGAAGCCAGACACAAAAGGTCACTGCAGGATGTTGATAGTGGGGAACGCTCTGCATGCACCCATGGGATCAGGAGGTATGTGGGCAATCTGTGCACTTTCTGCTAAATTTTGCTATGAACCTAAAACTGCTCTAAAAATAAAGTCTATTTAAAAATAAATAAATAACTATATGAGTTTGTTAGGGTTGCTGTGACAAAATACCATAGACTGGGTGGCTTGACAACAGAAATTTAATTTCTTCCTATTCTGGAGGTTAGAAGTCAGAGATCAAGGTGTCACAGGGTTGACGTCCTCTGAGGCCTGGCTCCTGAGCTTGTAGATGGCTGTCTCCTCCCTGCATCTTCACACGATCTTCTCTCTGTCTGTCCTGATCTCTTCTTATGAAGACACCAATCGTATTGGATTAGAGCCCACCCTAATGACCTCGATTTCACTTAATTTTCTCTTTAAAGACCCTATCTCCAAACACAGTCACATTCCGAGGTGCTGGGGTTCAGAACTTCAACATATGCATTTTGATGGGCATAATTCAGCCATAATAGTTATATATTATATGATTCTTTTATATGCTATATCCAGAATAGACGAATCCATAGAGACAGAAAGCAGATTAGCAGTTGCCAGGGGCTGGGGGAGGGGAAACGGGGGGTTTTAACTAAATGAGTACAGGGTTTCCTTCCAAGGTATAAAAATGTTTTGAAACTAGAGAGAAGCAGTGGTTGCCCAGCCTTGTGAAAGCACTAAATGCCACTGAATCGAACAGTTTAAATGGTTAATTGTATATTATGTGAATTTCAACTAAATTTTTTTAAAGCTAAAAAAAAAACCTGTTAACACTGGCCACTCTTGAGATTTCCCTTCCCCGCCCCTCCTCCTCCCTCCCAGCCAAGCTTCCAGGTCTCTGTAGCTCTCTAACGAGGGGGAGGCAGGGCGCTGGAGGCTGATGAGGCCCTGAGTTTTCCTAAGTATATGACATAAGATTAAGTCAAATTTACCAAAGAGAGAAGGAAGAACCCGGCCCCGATTTCAGGAGAATGTAAATGAAACCAATGCTCCAAGCAGAATAGCAGTCCATGGAGCCAACCGCTGCATGTCTAAGACAGGCCAGGTGTGAAGTTTATTCCTTTTTCTGGGCCCCATGCCCGTGCTCACTGTGGCGGCTCCATAAACGCCATTGGCTGGGAGCTGCTTCCCAGACTTGGCCTGAGGATGGGGAGTCAGAAAAAGGCAAGGCAACTGAATTGAGGAACGCAGACGGGCGGTATTAGCACTTCCGTGAGGCGGAAGCCTGGTCCACTGGGAAGACGCTGTGACCCGCCAGCTCCCCTGAGCCTCAACGGGTTCCATATGATGCTGTTTCCTCAACTCTGTTTCCTAGTACTTCCCACTGGGCATGTCTGCTCCTCTACCTTCCTCCCACTCAGGAACAGTGTCCCATTCTACCCTGGACTCCCATGAACCTGCACAGGGCCTGAAACAAAAGAGATGCTCAGCTAAAGTCGGTGAAAGGGAGAGAGGGAGGGACAAAGAAAAGAAGGAAGGTATTCAATAGGAAGCTGATGGCACAGATGGAAACAATTCAGTTGATCTGGAGATCTAATCTCAGGCCTCTATTTCTCCAATGAGCCCTGTCTCCAGAAGACCAAAGAAAAAATGTCCTGGAAATGATATAGATTAAAGAAGCATAGGTTTTGAAGACCACACACTGTACGAGACTCTCTTAGTCCCTGTCAAGCCAAGTCCAGAGGCAGTCACAGCACAAATAGCATCCCTACCTTCTCGGAAAGTGAGGTGCTTTCCCCTAAAACCCTGCACATAACTGTGGTGTCACTTCATCCTGGACTCCAGCCATCATTCAAGGTAGAGGAAGAAGTGACATTTACAAAACACATACTCCTGAAAGACAGCATCTCAACCATCTTGGGAAGAAATCGATAATGGGGAAAGCTGAGTAGCCTGTCTAGAATCACACAGCCAGTGGTGATGGAGTCAGAATTAGAACCCAGATCCGTCTGAGGCCTTCTGCTTGTCACCCCCACCATGTACTTAAACCTCCAGCATAAGGCCTGTGTTTCTAACTCAGTAAAAGCTCGCACAACCACATGATCTGTGTCTCGGACTGGTCTAGGATTACATCTCCGCACTCACCTCCATGTCTCACATATGGCAAGTGCTCAGTCATCATCCACTGTTGGCTTGATGGCGGAGGTAGGCATCCAGCATAGCAGAGACGGCCCAGGACGAGGAGCTGGGGGGCTCCAGTCACATCCGGTCCCAGCCACTATCGAGTCGTGGGTTTTCGCTGAACGCATCCTCTCCGTTCCACAGTTTCCGAATCCGTGTTTGGGCTCAGTCTTCAATGACACGTCCAGGTATTCGTTATTAACTAACATGTATTATGCACTTACCGTGTGCCTGCATGTGCCACATACTTTCCACACTGCAATGTATCAAATCGCACACGAGATTGAAGGATTCACCCTGATTGAAAGGAAGAGAAATCTCTTTGAGGTTAATTTTCTAAAATTAAAAAAAGAAGGGATGGGGAAACAGAGAAGAAGAGGAGAACTAAAGAAATCCAACTAGATACCTGCGGGGCTGAGCCGACTGGGAAATGTTTTGGGATTCTTGATTGGATTTCCTTGACCTACCCATCACCCTGGAAGTTGGACCCATCCAGAGGTGGGGTATGCACTAGGAGTTGACACTAGGCTTTATTATCAGACCCGTCCGAAAGATGAAAACACCGAAGCCTAGAGAGGATAAGTAATTTGTCCATAATCCCTCAGCTAATAAACAGTGGGACTGGGATTTGCATCCGGATCTGTCTGACCCCCCAAACTTAGCTGTTCACTCAATAAGTATAGGTATGCCATTGTATTGGATTATAGGTACATAGATATAACACCCAGTATCTATTTTCAATGGATTCAATTTAAAAGAGACACTGGCATTTACTCAACATAGCAGCATAGGTGTCTGTCGATCAGAAAGCCTGGGAAGCTGTGGGAGCTCATAGAAATGACAACAAACACTGCCTTGTTGGCCAGGGAATGTTTCTATAGGCAGGGCCATCCAAGTTGAGTCATTAGAATTAGGTAGGAGTTGCCCAGGGAAAGAGCTCAGAAGACATCACAGTTGCATCTCTGCTCCTCCTTGTCTTAACTCCAGGTCCCAGGCTAGTGGAGCAGCCTTTGTCTCTATGTGACATTGTCATTCGTAAAGACAGAGACAAGGGAGATGATCATGGCAAATCACGGGCTGGCTCCTGAAGCTTCTCCCTTGCACGTCACTTCTCCATTTATTGGCCAGAATAAGTCCCATGGCCAATCCTGATGAAAACGGGAGAGAACAGGAAGGGGCAGCACATATAAGTGTGTAATGGTGTCATCTATCCTGCAAAGTGAGCCAGGATTTGGGGACGAGCTCAAAGCTTGCACTTCCCATAACCACCACAGCTCCCACAGGATTCGATCTTTCTTTCTCAGAGGCGTGAGATCATCAGGAAGGGAAAACTTGAGTCTGTAACAATGACATGGCATCAGATGGACCAATTCCTGGCTGTAGGAGCGGCATCCCTCCCAACGTTTCTTCATGATAAACGAATAATAAACATTCCACTGAAATCTTTAAATGGATAGAGGAGTTTAATTATAACAGTTTAATATTCAGAAGCAAAAGCTGCTTTTATACAATTACAGTGAAGCAACTTTTAATTAACTTTGGAAACTTTCTTTTGCTTGGAAAATCTAATTAAAAATACTTAGGGAACTATTAACATAACACAAGATTCGGGGGGGTGGGGGGACAATATTGGGAAGGCATGGAAAAGAGAATTAGAAAAGGTGTCGTGGAGGAGTGAGGCTCACCCATGTTTCCCCAAGCATTCCACAGTTCCTGTCCTTCCTTGAGCCTTGGGACATCAAGGAGAGATTTTGCCCACAGAAGCTCTGTGATTTTCCTTTAAGCCATGGAGTCGGCGAGAATTCTGCCTTTTCTTTCTTCTGCTTTTGGGATGGCCCCCATCTTCGATGTAAGGGACACAGAGGAGAGGGTGAGGGGTTAGACCGGAGGGTCTACATTTCAGAAAGTGACAGGATACCATAAGACATTTACCTCTCCCAGGAGGGACGATAGAGTGGATGTCATTTGGCTTTGCGCGTGCCCAGAGGATGAGAATATGGCCCCCAACAGTGGTTCTCAGAGCATGGCCCATGATCCCACAGCGGCAGGGAGCAGGGTAGATAGATAATCAAGATTCTCAGCCTCGCCTCGGATCTACTGAATCTGATTAGACATTTGAACATAATGCCCAGGTGATCCGTATGCCCATCAAAGTCTGAGCAGCACTGATGTTGGCCACGGTAATCTCCAAGTGTGACCTACCAACGACCTGTTTCAGAATTCCTTGGGGAGTTGGTTTAGAAAGTGGGCTCCAGGCCCTACCCCAAACCTAGTGAATCAGAACCCCTGGAGGTGAGGCTCAGGAAACTCCCATTTCAAAGGAACTCCCTCAAGAGTTTTTGACATGTAGTCGAGTTTGAGAAGCACTAGTGCACTCTACAGAGCTCCAAGCTTGAGATCAGGAACTTGACCTCCACCTCCTGGCTGAGGGGCCTCTCGACCTTCTAGGCCTCAATCTCCTCATCTGTGAAATGAAGAAGGCAGTGCCCACCTTGCAAGTTTGCTGAGCGTCAGCCGAGGAGGTGGACGGGGGCGCTGTAAGCAATGCAGAGGACATCCTCATCCCCAGCTGGTTCCACTGAAACTGAAGAGCCCATGTAGTCAGGAGACCAAGATTCTGACCTGGTTCTGCCACTTAACTCGCTTCAAGACCTTGGGCAAACCAGAACACCCTCCCTGGTCTCAGTTCTTCAACTTCTCAACAACCGAGCAGGAAGTAGCACACTATCTAGGATCATCAGAGATCTGGGTAATCTCTGGGACCCCCTAGGGCACTTGAATCTGTCACTTGTACAGAATTGCCCTCTCAGGGGAACCTACCTTCCCAGGTGAAACCAGGTAGAGGGCGGGAAGAGTCCCTGACAAGAGTCACCTCACAGGAATCAGGGCCTTTGGGAGGAAAGAGATTAATCCAGGGGTGTGGCTTTCTCAGTAAGTTCCTTCTGAAATTCTAAGATCAAAACCGAAAAAGAAAACTAACAAAATTGATTCTCAAGCGGCCCTACATCCCCCTCAGCCCACCTGGCCTAGCACCTGCCCACCAGGGGTTCCAAATATAACTGGCTGACCCAGATTCCTGAACGAAGGGCCTCTTCAGGGTGTGTGGGACAGAGCAGTCGGGAGGAACTTTAATGTTACACTGACCCCCTGTGGAAGTCAGAAGTGGCAACCACCGCTCCCATCTCGAGCGTCCCCCACACCCTAGCCCCACCCCAACCTGGCCCTCCAAACAGCAGCCCCAGACCATTTCAGGGAGGGCCATCTACCAGCTGCCACCTCTGCGTCAGAGACCACTGGACGAACCTCACTGCATCCCAGGGAACCCTGCCAAGGTCAGACAGAGGACAAAGGGAAGGAGCATGCCCTCCACTCCAGACTGATGTCACCCACAGGCCTACCATCACCTTCTCTTGCCCAGATGTTTCTACAGTCTCTTCGGTGGCCCCCCGGCACCCAGAGTCATCCTCCTCTGGAGTGTAACCTTTGCTCACTCCCATCAAGGCCTACACTTTCTCCCGCTCTGTATCAGCTATTCAGCTGGTCCCTCTGTGACAAACACTCTGTGAGTCATAAACAAGCTGAGGGGAACTGCCCCTCTGCACTCCGGGTGTCAGGAGAAGATAAAGGGAACAGACAACACCATGCTGTTGGCGGAGGTGGGGACTGTGGGAGCACAGCGGAGGACTCAGGGATCAGGGAAGTCTTCCTGGAGGAGGTGGTATCTAAGCCATATCCTGAAAGATAAAGAGGCATCAGCTGGGAGAAGGGAGGAAGGAGGAAGGGCCAAGCAAGAGAGCACAGCCTAGGGAGGTAAACAAGAGAGGAGCTTAGTTGCGGACCCCACAGAGGGTGGCTGGTTGGAGCAGAGAAGGGGAGGGGGAAAAGTGGGAGAGAGGACATGGGGGAGGCAACTGGGCCCGAGAGCATAGAAACCCTGCTAGTAGTGTGGGCTTCCACCAAAGGAGAAGGGAAATGGCACCCTCAGAGGCACAGTCTAGAAGACTCCAGGCCATGCAGGGAAAGGACTCGGTGGGCGGGGACTACACCAGATGGAGGAAGACCAGGGAGTGTCTCCCTGGACCAGGCACTGCCCTCAGCACCTTACACGTTTATGAATGTATATTCCTTCCTCCCCAGAAGCCAACGAAGGGGAGACTGCTATAGTGCCCACTTTCCAGATGAGGAAGCCGAGGCCCAGAGAGTTTAAGTAATGTGTCCAAGGTCACACAATAATAAGAGCCAGCCAGCCTCAAGGAACAGAGGCAGAACATGCAAGGCCTCAAGGACGGGCTGCTTGGGGGCCTGGCTCCACCTCGAGAGCCTGAGTGTAGGGTCCCAAGAGCCCTGGCTTTAGGATAGCAAGACCTGGGGACAATTTCCTGCTCTGCCATTCTGCAGCTACGTGAGCTCGGGCAACTGACATCTCCTCTCCGTTTTCTCAGTTGCCAAATGGGCATGATGAGACTCACCAGGCAGATCTCTCTTGACAATAATAAGCAAGAGAAGGAAAGCTTAACCTAGAGCGGGCACCCATGAGGGCTCCTTCCTTTCCTTCTCCGCGAGGCAGCCTGCCAATCTCCTTGGGCACACACACGAACAGCTGAGAGCACCTCCTGCCCTTCCTCTTTTCACCCTTCATAGGCTCACTTCATAGGCCCTCTCCATGGCCAGCACTTAGAAGTCTCCCTCTTGCGTGAACCAAGAGGAAGTCATGGAGGGTTTTGTTCCTTCCTTGAGACTGGGGACGGCTCTCTGAGCCTCTCTCAGCCTCTCTCAGGAATAGCTGTGGCTTCTCTAGACAATAGCAAACAAGCTGTAGATGCTCCTTTCCCTTTTTGCATTGGCTACTGGGTAGCTCAGAGCCATGTATAAATTTGATCATCCAGTCTTATCAATTTCCTAGTGTTCACCAAGAGGGGACAATGTGGAGGCCTTTTGCATAAATGCAGATGACTTCCCTCATATATACATAAGGGAAGAAACATTTCTTAGGTATATCTTCTGTTGCTACACTTATTTACTCCTAGGCCCAATTCTTTTGTTCTTTTTTTACCCTCAAAATAAAAATACACACATACCACCCAAAATTCCATCCCTCAGATATGAACATTTATGTAAACATTTTGGTGAACATTCTTCCAGATGGGCATGAAATGGAAATATAATTTTATAAAAATGGGATTCTATAATTGACTCAACTACATGTCATGGATAACATTGCATGTCAATGAATAGAGATCCACATGACTGCACAACACACTATAACATGGATTACCACAATTTATTTAACCAGACCCCTATTTCAGTGCATTGAGGTTATCTCTCATTTTGGCAACTATAAAGCAAGCCGCCATGGAATTCCTGATGCAATTACTTTCCCCACTTGTGTGCTACTTTTCTGATGAAAAATTCTTAGAAACGATCCCTTATTTTTGTTTTTAATCTGACAGTATCCTTTAACTTTGTGATTGGTAACTCCTTTAGGGAATGAAAAAAAATATTTACAAAACAAAATAAATGATGGCATATTTATCCGTTTATCAAAACAATGGAACATTATTTAGTCATAAAAAGGAGTGAAGGGATGATGCACGTTACAACACAGATGAACCTTGAAAACCTTATTCTAAGTGAAAGAAGCCAGTCTCTAATGGCCACATATTATATGATTCCACTTACATGATGTGTGTGATAGAGACAGACAATGAATTAGTGGATGCCAAGGGCCGGGAGGGATGGGGGTTGTAATGGTGGCAGCTAAAGGGTAATTGATTTTCATTTGAGAAGATGAAAATACTCACAAATGGATGGGGTGACGGTTGACAACTCTACGTACCATTCAATTGTGTCATCGAATGGTAATTTAAATGGGTGAATTGCATGGTATATATTTCAATAAAGCTGTTACAAAAAAAAACAAATAGTAAAATAAAGCAAAATACTGTAAACAGATCCTTAGGCCATGAGAGGAGCGAGATAAGAGGCTTTTGAGGGCGGAGGAAAAGGAGTAGACGTAATGCGGGTCCTCATCCTGGGAGAGAAAACAGGAGGCAGTGTCTCCGCCCTCCCACCCGAGCCAGGAGCAATGGTGGCCTGAGTTTGGGGGGGTGGGACACAGGAAGCAGTCCAGGGCTTCCCGCCAGTCCAGACTGTCCCCAACCCCATGTTCCCAAGCCGCTGGCTCTTGCCAGCTGTGAAGCTCGGTCACGCAGGCAAAGCCTTCTCCGGCGCTCACGTCATCAACCACTCACAGCTCGAAGCTCTCTGGTTACAACCACAGGCTGTCATCTCCCGAGCAAACCTACTTTCCTGAAATTCGCTAATAAAAGCCACAAAGCAACAAACTGAAAAGAAGAAGGAAGAGCCTTCAGGATCCCAGCAGCCAGGAAGTGTGGGAGTGGCCCAGTTAGGGTCCATTTCTCACCCCACTTTATGGAGATGCATCTTCGGGACCATCTGGGGTGTCCCCTCAGTGGACCGTAGGTATGGCCAAAATGGCATCAGCCTCCAGACAGAGAAACAGGCTACAGGGAGTCTGCCACCTGTACTCCCACGGCCAGGTGCTCGGGGAGGAGGGCAGCTGGCCACCACAAGCTACCAGTGGCCACCAACGTCCAGGAATCTCCCTCCTTTTCTGTCGCCCTCCAAAAGGCCTTCCCCGCAGAGCAGCCAGTCCACTGGAGCGACCCAGAGGCTTAGAGTTAGGCCAGGGCCTCTGTCCCATTTCCTAGCTCCGGGCCCTTAAGCTAGTGGCTTCCTCTCTCTGAGCCTCAGTTGCCTCATCTATAAAGTGCGGGTGATGGGCACATGTACATTTTGTCTATTTCCCTGGGTGTTGTGAAGATCAAGTGAGCCCCTGGATGAGATAAAGGGAGTTAGCTCAGCAGTTCCTGAATGCCAGACTGACTGCCCCAGAATCCCCTTAAAAGAAAAATGGTTCATTGGATACGGGTGGAGCCCAGGAATCCGTATCTGGAAAATACTACTCAGCGCTCACGCTGGGTGGACAGGCTCAGGGAACCTCTGTTCTACTCACCTACGTGGCTTGGCCTCTCTGTGAGGGGCGGGGTCGAACAGTCAGAGGAAGGGGGTGCCGGTCAGCCATAGGGGAGCAGCACTCAACTCGGCCAGTGAGCTTTCCTTTCTGAGGCTCAGTTCTCCCACCTGGAAAATGGGATCACACGGGCCTTTGGTGACAATGAGAAACCCCAGGCTTCCTGACCCTGAATTCAGACTCAGCACACCGTGAGTCTGAAAGAAACTGTGCCGTTATAGTTTTACATTAGTTTATAATTTTTATTATTATTAAATACTAGTAACAATCATTCAGATAACAGAACCTAAAAGCCATTACTTTTTATGTTTTTGCCTAAAACTTTTCCTCTAAATCGTTTCCTTTTTCCATTCCAAAACAGTATGAATTCCCAGTAATGCAGTGTAAAAATGCAAGCCATCGAGAAGTATTGAATCCTACTACTTATAGTTTGGGATTTGGTTTTCCAGACATTTCTCCATAAACGAGAATAAATATACAGCTATCATTTTGCACATACACAAAAACGGCATCATACATTACAAGCCACGCTGTAACTTGATTTTTCTCCACTCAACAATCTATCAGGGACATCCTTCCATGCCAGTATATTGATCTATAGACCCAAGGGATAAAAGGTGTTGCATTATATGGAAGCACCTGACTTATTTAACTCGGCCTCTTCTGATGGGCATTTAGGTAGTTTCTGATTTTCCACTCTTATAAACAAACCTGCAATGCCAGTCTTTGGGCATTTATCCCTGAACCTTTAGGGAAGCCACCGTATATCTGGTGCCAAATACTTACAATATATTTATCTCATTTAAAGCTCACCATATCTCCGCCAGATCTGACAGATGAAGAAACCGAGACTGAGCATTTCAAGTCCCATGCCTCTGTTCACACAGCTAGAAAGTGACAGGGCCAAGACGAAGCCCGTGGGAGATCGATTGGCTTGCTGGCCCCAATTTTTGCTGCCTCCCTAGATCCCTCCTCTTTCATAGGTCCCTCCCATACTGACCTTGAGTGTGGCCATATCACTTACTTTAGCCAGTGAAATAGCAGCAACCAAGATGCAAGCAGAAGCCTAAAAAAGCATTTGCATATTTCTGCTTCCTCCATCAAACCCCTGTTCCATCTGGAGAACAAGCTCAGGTTAGTCAGCCAGAGAATGGACGAACGCATGAAGCATCCCATCCAAGGCCATTCTTGACCAGCCAAGATTAGCCAACCCAACCCCGATCCGCAGAATAGCATAGGTGACCTGGAGAGTCTTGAAAAATAATAAAGAGTTCTTATTTTAAGCCACTAATGGATACAAAGCCAAACTCTGACTCACGATCTCTACGATCTCCACCACCCCAATGACTTTCTTAGGGGTCGAAGCCCTACACATAACCCATAGGTAACAGACGCTGTCTGATAGGTCTGGAGGTTCAAGACTAAAGATATGCCTCTACCGCTGACAGTCCCATGAGAAAGAAGGTAGCAAATTATTACCATTGAGGAAACTGAGGCTAGAGATGGTCCAATGTCACTCAGCCCGGGAGCGGCAGGACTGGGACTTGGCCCCAGGCCCCTGTTCTTTCTTCACAGAGAGGAACCTGGGGCTCAGAAGGGGACCTTGATTGATCATGATCACACGGGCCTTTGGTGACGATGAGAAACCCCAGGCTTCCTGACCCTGAATTCAGAGTTTGTGGGGCCACTCGAACCTTCAAGCATCTTTGAGTGCCAGTAAAAGTTATGTGCCTGGGTCCCACCCCTGACTCTTCCCCCAGGAAGAGCCTGTCCCCAATTTAGTGAGTCAAGTCAAAAAGCTCCAGTTCTATCTAAGGCCATTAACTGTGAATTTATATTTCAGGCCTTGTGTGTGGTTTTTTATGCATCCTTAAATACCAAAACATAATTACCAATGTCAATACATAATGTTTATTTCTTTCAGAACCGACATTTTAATTTTCCTGAGCAGGCAGGAAAAATGATATGCATAAAAATAATGACAAATATTAAAAGTCCCCTGAATAAGGGACTGGGATCACCCGCGTAATCCTAAATTTAAATGCATTCACGATCACAGCCATATTAAAGGTCTGATAAGCCAAATTAGGTTCCATGTAAGCATAATTAATCTTCTTTTTCAATGAAGATATTACAAGGGCGTTAATTTGAATCCCAAAGGCCTTTGGGAAATTAAATTATATAGATAAAGCAAATATTTGACCTTTTGCAGATAATTACTATTTTTTTTTTAAATCACAATGCAAATGAACAGCAAGCAAACCTTGGGTGTTACTGGGCCTTGCTGAAATAAAGTTCTTTATAAATATTCAGTGAGAGAAGAGGCAGGTATTGCATTCTATTCAGCCTCCCAGCTTTCCATTTCAAATCTGGAAGCATGAAACTCCAGCCAGGGGGGCCCTGGTGTTTATTAAAAAATAATTGAATGGAATTGGCCAGCGCTGATTATGTCAAATTTGAGAATTATCCAGTATCATTTATAGGTCATTAAATTTCAAATGACACAGCGCAGTGGGGCCACGGTGATGATCCCAGGGCTGGCGTTAAACGGGGCTAATGCTTCTCCAGGTAAATGCCTCGCCATGAGAACAGCACTTAGGTCGCCTCTGAGTCAGGCAGGATAGGAAAGAAGAATCTGCATCAGTGTCACGGCCCTTCCCCTTAAGCCACCTGGTGGCACTGAAGAAAGAATGGGGACATAGGGCCAAGTCCCCGTCTACAGCACATGGGATGAATGACTCTGGATCACGTCTTGCTTCAGTTTCTTCAACAATAAATGAGCAGAACCGTACCAGGGGTCACGACCGCAGGAACATGAAATGAGACCAAAGATTTTGAGTGCCAATACCTGAGGCACTTTGGAGCGGGACAGACCTACGTTTGCATCCTGGTCCCCCCTCCTCCCGATGATCAGGTCTCCTGAGTTCCCCAATCTGCAAAATAGATCTCTAGTACTACAGTAATAATCTGTGGTTCTCGTGAAGATGAAATAAGACAGGGCTTCCGAGGTGCCTCGCAGAGAGTCAGCGGCCCCTGGAGGGTAACACCATCTCAGCACGCTAAGTCACCTCCCCGCACTCCCAAACAGAGAGTGGCCATGGTACCTCAGCCACCTCCCCAGTTCTAGAGCATGCTGTGTCTCTGGGCCCAAAGCAACACCATGGGGCCCAGAATACCACACAATCCCTCCCGAAAACTGTTCCTGCAGCTTCCGGCGCTAATTCTCTCCAGAAAGCATTCCAGACAACCACTGCTGCTAACGGCTGGCATCACTGAGTGCAAACCTACCCATTTTTCTAAGCACTTCACATGGATGTATCATTTAATCCTCTAACAATTTTCTAAGGAAGGCCCGTTAATGTTCTCATCTTACAGGTGATGAAACTGAGACCCCCCCAAGAGGTTAAGGGAGTCTCTGAAGTAGCAGCATGAGGGCTCACACCCATGGTCTGGCCCCATGGCTCACGGCCTTCACTCCTATTGGTGCTGCCCACCCCCCACCCCCCCCCCCCAGCCACACGCCATACAAGAAGCCAGGCTAGGCCCCAGCCACATGCCATTGCCACCCTGGCTCCGGTATCCCCAAACTTTGTCCGTGGCATAGACACAAAGAGAGGAGCCCACTCCTCTCCAAAAGCAAAGGCCCTTATGTCCATCAACCCACTCCAGCAAGTCCCCAGTGTCCCCAGCTAGCCAGGCTTGAAGCAGGAAAGAACCATGACCATGTGACACAGGAAGATGACCTGAGGGTCTCCCTAGTCCTCTGCGTGGCCAACACTATACAATGATGTCTACTTCTGTTTCATTTTAAGATGAACTTGTTTGCAGCTACACGGGATAGAAATGTTCGCATGTTCAGATCTGAGTTCAGATCTAACTAGTGCTTACACACATGCACACACACACACACGCACATACACACACACACACATACACACACAGACTCATGGAGAAAAGGGTAAGAAGAGAGTAATGATGCTATGCAATGACTGGACAGCTGTGCCTGGGGGAACTGATGGCTAAGCTTTCAGAGGGGACATTGTGAGTGGGTTTTGAAGGATGAATAGGTCACCAGGTGGAGCAGGGAAGACAGAGCATCCTTAGCAGAGAAAGCAGCAGGTACTAAGAGAGGGAGGTGCATGGAGCACGTGCTTGGGGTCTAGGCGTTCTCCGAAGGCCCTCGTTGGCAGTCTTGTGTGATTCCCCTCCGCCTAGAGTGTTGCCACCACGTGCTTGGCCTCACACTGGATCCACACGGGCTGGCAGGATCCAAAGCTGGGCCAGCTCAGAGCCGGCCAGAGGGATGAGTTTTTCCAACAACTCTCACTATTTGTCGTCCGGTTCTAAGCTCTGCCCGAGGCATCATTCAAAAGCCTTGCATGGGTTCTACAGGAAAGAAGATAATGACATATGGAAAGCAGATAATGAAGCTCCACCAAACCCTCCCCCTTCCCACAGCCCCAGAGAGACAAATCCAAAAACCTCAGCTCCCAAGAATTGCTTGCAGTGGGAGACATTTAAGTGGCCAGAAACAAAGTCATTTTCCCCGGCAACATCACACTGGAGTTTTCTATCTTTCCGATTAGAGCAGAATTGAATCCGGCCTGGCAAAATTGAATTTGTACATTTCCTAATCATACCATCTTCAAACACTGAACATTCCAGTCCCAATTAGTCTGCCCTGATCTGGAAGGAGAGGGGAGACATCCTTACTGACAAGAGGGGAGTGACAGCTCAGAGCCTGGAGTTATCGGTGATTGATCAGCTGGGTTCTGAATAAAAGTCAGGGCCTTATCAGGTGCCAGGAGGTGAGCTTCTCCTTGCAGGCAGGGAATGGGACTAAGGCAAGGTCTGCCTGCCAGGGGCAATTTGGCGTGCCCACCGTTTGGGGCAGTTCCCTGGCTTTTGCAATGGGCAGAGTTACTTCTTCGAGGAGATATTTGTTGTGGATCAGTTAACTACTTGACCATTGATTGCCAGGGAATAGAATTCACATTAAACCTTAGGTTGGGCTCAGACCCTCCCCAGGTCCTCTGCTGCCCATCTCCTAACGGTGGTGGTCCTCAACCCTTTATCACACTGAACACACTTCCTGGTGGTTTAATCTGCCTCCCCTGCTTAGTTACTATCTCCACCGGAGACCTCTCTCTTGAGCTCCAAACCCAAGAAGCCAGGAGCCCTCTGGCCATCTTAACTCAGATTTCCAAGATCCCTCTAACTCCACAGGGCGCAGTGGGAGTTGACGTCTTCATTTATTGAGAGTACCAAAGCCAATGAGAATAAATAAAAGTCTCACACCAGGCACTATTCTAAATATCTAAATATATGCATGTTCCCTTCAGCTCTCTAACTCCTATAAGGAAGGACTGGTCCCTATCTTACAGATGCAGAAACATTTTACCTTTTTAGGTGTAAAATTCTTTGGAAGAATAGAAAATTATCGAGTCGCAACTCCGAAGTTGCTGGTCTGTTGCTTCAAAGGATGCCTAAAGCTCCCAACTTGTTCCTTGCCAGATCATCTCTTAGATGTGCTTTTTTTCTGTCTGGATTCTTGCAAGTTATTTGTTTAGATCTTTTTCCTTATTCAACATATTAAGCAGGAGTTATCCAAGTGTTGGCTTTCCGTTGGCTTAGTGAGGAAGGAGAGGTTCTTTTTGACCTGCACAGTCTGTCTTTCATTTCTGCTTTGGTGCCAAGTGTCCTGCTCTCTCCTCAAGAACCGCCATAATATCTACTATTGCTCCATCTTTTCTATCTTTATCCTTTTTTTCTGCCTTCCAAGGGAGCTTTCCAAGATTGTCTGCCACATCACTGATTTGATTTTTCATAAAGTCGATTCCACTGTCGACGCTTCCAGGGATGTTGTAATGATTCTATTGCCTTTTAGGTCCCTTGTAAATCTTCCTTGGCTCATCCATCTCTCTTTATATTTCAGCGAAGTATCTGTTCATCTCAGCTTCCTCTCCTTATGGCTTTCTGCTCTCATTTTGTAAAAGCTGCCCTCTCCTTGCATTCACATGAGGATCCTCACAAGATTCTAAAATTTTATTCTGGATTCAGAGACAACAGTTTTCAGAGGTCTAGTTGTCTTCTGAGTTTTGAACGATATTCTCGTTCGATTATTAGGCCACGTTTTTTCAAGGATCCCAAGCCATTTCTTGAAGAAGAATATAAAGCCACACTGATTTAGTCACCAAATATTTACTAAGCATCGTTATGTCCCAAGTACAGCGAAGAATGCCAGAGAGGCCATCAGTAGCTCCTGGCTACCCACTGGTCCAGAGAAACTGGAAATGTGTTTTTCTTGAGTCCAGGTGGATGCTCTGCAAGGGCAGAAACCAGGTCTGTCTTCTGCACCTGCCTGACAGGTGGATGGGCCACTGAATCCTAAACAGGACCTGAATGTGCTCATCCTTTAGAGGAGGGAAAGGGTGACATTTGCTGTCCCTTCTCAGGTCTGGATTTGCAAGAGTAATTCCCCAGAGATGGGTTCATCTCCTTTGTGATACAGGCAGCTCTCTTCCTAACCCCCACCTTACCTGTTGAGACAGAGACCAACCACAGTGTGAGGAGCCGGGGTCCTACAGTGCAGAGGGCAAACTGAGAGCGGCTGGCTCCAAGGTTGAGCACACAAGAGAGACCAAACCGAAGCCATAGCAGCTAGAAGAGGTGGCTCCTGATAGCCGTAACCTAGCCCTCCACCACCATACTCCCCCACCACAATGGGACACAGTACTCGAGATCTCATAATAGAGCTAACAGTGGCTTGGGCAAGGCAATAATTAGGAAAGAGAGAGGTTTTGTTGTCAGTGAGAGAAGTAGTTTCCTTTAAAAAGAAAAACAGCTATATTTAGGTATAATATATACATACAACTACCCATATCTAAGGTATGCAATTTGATGATTTTGGATATATGCCCACACCTGTGATACCATCACCACAATGACGTTAATAAACAGATCCATCACCCCCAGAAGTTTCTGTGTGTCCCTTTGTTTTTTTATTTGTTTGTTTTGGGGTTTTGTGGTAAGAACACCTAACACGGCATCTATCGTCTTAAAATTTTAAGTTTACAACACAGTATTGTTAGCTACATGCACAATGTTGCACAGCAGATCCCTAGAACTTCTTCATCTTGCATAACTGTAACTTTATACCAATTGAATAATGATTCCCTATTGCGCCCTCCTGCCAGCCCTTGGTAACCATCTCTCTAGTCTCTGCTTCTCTGAGCTTGACTATTTTAGATACCATAAGTGAGATCACGCAGTATTGGTCCTTCTGCGTCTGGCTTATTTCCCTTAGCATCATGTCCTCCAGATTTATCCATGTTGCAAACGTCAGGATGTCCTTTCGTAAAGCTAAATAATACTCTATTTTGTGTATAAACTACATTTTCTTTATCCACTCATCTGTCGGTGGACATTGGGTTGTTGCCATATCTTGGCTATTGTAAATAATGCTGCAATGAACAGGGAGTACAGTATTTCTTAATCTCAGATTAATGTGAAGGTTCTGTAGAAGCAAAGACAGGGGAACGCTCTGTACAAGCTGGCTGTGACCCACAGGACAGAGCGGGCACAGACCCTGCCTTTAAGGAGCAGGTATAATTTAGTAAAAGAACAGAAGAACTTGTAGAGCAAGAAAACACACGTGTGCATCTTTCATTATTTTAGAGGTGTGCCAATTCTGCACATTTTAGAGGAATATGCTAAGGTATAGAGGGGGCAAATCAATGATGTCTGGGATTTGCCACTCCGGTGCAGCCCCAGGGACCAGCTGCACCTGGGAACATGTTAGAAATGCAGATTCTCAGGCCCCATCACAGACCCACTAAATCAGAGTCCGGAATTTAACAAGATTCCCCAGGTGATGTCTTAACACATTAAATATTGAGAAAGACAGGTTTAAAAGGAAAATAGAACTGATTTAACAAAGAGAGGGGGGAAAAAGAGAAAGGGTGAAGCAAAAAGAGAAGTATATTGATAAACGTCAAATCCAGATTCTGGTCTTTTGGGAGTTCATCGTACTAGTCTCTGCTTTTGAGTTTATTTGGAAATGTTCGAAGTAAAAATTAATAATAATAATAATAATAATAATGCACTGATGAATTGACAGAAGAAACTCTGATTCAAGATGGCAGAGGTCGCCTCAGGAGAGAAGCTTCAGGCTCCATGTCACAAATGCAAACAGCCACGCCGGCTCCGGGGGACAGGAAGGCATCAGGTGATTTGTCAAGGGGCTGCTTTTCCGATGCTGAAGGTAACTGTGGCCACACAGGATGAATGAAAAAGATCCACGTGGGACATCTCCTGGGGAGATTTTAGCACTCCGGAAATAAAAAGAAAATTTTAAAGGCTTCCAGAGTGAGAACACCGAACGTACTGAGGTTATCCATCCCCCTTGCTGTAGACACGGAGCCAGGCCCTGTATTTGCTCCCTAAGGCCACTGTAAAGCAGTGCCGGAAATTCGGGAGCTAAAAACAACACGGATGTCTTCTCCTACAATTCTAGGCGTCAGAAGCTTGATATCGGTTTCACTGGGTAGAAATCAAGGCATGGACTGTGCTCTCTCCGGAGGCCCTGGGGAGAGTTTGCTTTGTTGCCTTTCTTTTCTGTCTTCCAGAGCTGCATTCCTTACATTGCTTGGCCCAGGTCCCTTCCTTTATCTTCAAAGACAGCAGTGTCAAATCTTGCCTCATTGGCTACATTGCCTTCTTCTATAGACAAATCACCCCGCCTCCCTGCCTTCTTCTAAAAGGAGTCTTGTGGTTACATTTAGGGCCCAGCTGGATGCTCCAGGATCATCTCCCCATCTCATGATCCTTAACCACATCTGCAGAGTCCCTTTTGCCAAGTAAGGTAACACTTATGGGTCCCAGGGATTAGGCCCTGGATATTTTGAGGGTCGTTATTCAGTCCCATCTTAGCTCTGAAGTTCTGAGGAAAAGCAGTTTTTACTCCAGGGTTCAATACCAAGCCAAACTATCAAACAAGTTCTCAAGAACTCACAATATTTACCACTCTGCACCCAAATTTAAAAATCTGTGCATCGAGGTACTTCTACAACAAAATAATAGTAATAATTCTAAAAATAGTTTCGACAACAAAAAGACAAACGACCCAACTTAAAGACGGGCAAAGGACTTGAATAGATGCTTCTCCAAAGAAGATACACAATGGCTAACAAGCACATGAAAAGATGCTCAGCATCATTCATCGTTAAAGAAAAGCACATCAAAACCATAATGAGATGTACTTTCACGCCAAATAGAATCCTTATCATCAGAAAATGGAAAATAACAGGTGTCGACAAGATTACAGGATGTGGGCAAATCGGAACCTTCATACATTGCTTGTGGGAATATAAACTGGTGCAGTCACTGTGGGAAAAAGTTTGGCAGTTCATAATTTAAACATAGAATTTCCATATGACCTGGCAATTCTATTCCTAAGTGTATACCCAAAAGAATTGAAAGCAGGGTCTCAAACAGATACTGCACACAAATGTTCATAGCACTATTCACAATAGCCAAGAGATGGAAACAATCCAAGTGTGTCCATCCATTGATTAATAGATAAAATGTGGTATATCCATACACTGGAATATCATTCGGCCACAAACAGGAATGAAGTATCCTTACATGCTGTGCATGTTACATGCTTGCAAACATGAAGTGCAAGAAGCCAGACAAAAAAAAAAGTCACATATTGTATGATTCCATTTATCTTAAATAGACACTACAGACAAATCCAGAGAGAGAGAGAAAGAGAGAGAGAGAGAGAGAGAATGAAAGAGAGAAAGAAAGATTAGTAGTTGCTAGGGCCTAATGGGGAAAATGAGTGACTATTTAATGGGTCCAAGTTTTCCCTTTGGAATAATTTAATGAACGATTTCTGGAACTAGATAATGGCGATAAATGCATAATATTGTGAGTGTACTTAATGCCACTGAATAGTACACTTCAAAGTCGTTAAAATAGTACATTTTATGTTAAAGAAACTTAGGGAAGAGAAAAAGAGTAGATGCAGGAAACAATAGCAGCTAAGGATAAGTTAGAACTGAAGAAAGTAGATACCAAATTAAAGAGAATCCGCCGGCCCTGGTGTTCAGAAAACTCCCGTTGGGTAGGAAGGCTTTTGAGAAATAGAGCACATTCTCTTCTCTACAGATTTATCTCACCACTTGGTTCTGCAGTGACTATTTCCATAATTTTAGTGTATAAATGGTATTTCACTGGGTTTAAAATTTTAGAACCAACCTATAGAGAAACCATGAAAAACCATCATAGTAACAGAGAGAACGTTATGAACCTTGACGATGTAAGAGTAATTATTTAACAAGAAGTGGGGGGTGGGCAGGAGAAGTGGAAGAAGGTGTAAGTATACTGATTTCTTTATTTTTCATAGCAGTGATCAATACTTACAGTTCAAAAGGAATAAATCAAGAAATAGAGACAGTATGGTATTGAAAGTTACAAAATCAGTAGAAGAACTCAGAATCGTACCATAACTATAAAATTCAGTGAGGGAAAGGAGAAATGGAAGGCCGTAAACTATGTTCAGTTTCTCATCGTTCTTGGCAGAAGGAAATAGATACTATCTAAAGGAGGTTAAGTCAAGAAATAGAATTATAATATTTATAACTTCAATTGTTGGTAGTAGACCTCTGCTTTTGTGTGGTAACAGATCCCACTTTCTTGGGGGGGGTGACCCACTTGGTGTGGTTAAGGTGAGGCTGACCTGCCCCTTTGGCCAAAGATCACATGACACCATCTGGCCAATCGGAATCTTCCCTGAGACTTTTTGGCCAGTACTCTTGGGAAGATACTGACTTTCGGCTGGGGTCGTCAGGTTGAGAGAGTGTGAATCTGGGCCTTTCTATATTCATCTTCTTGCTACTGGGCATGTGTCTGTGTACAGGCTGAAGCAAATCAGAGCTCATGACCCTGAGGGCCTGAAGCTTATATCACTCTTCCTATTTCTGTTATCTTACTCAGTAAATTCCCCTTTTGATTAAAAAATAAAATAAAATAATAAAATATGGAACATCGAAAGATCCTTCTTTAAGTTAACTTTAAGGCTAAAAACAAAGAATTTTTTTAAGTGTCCTGGGGCAGCCACTTGGCTCCCGTGCTGTGCCGATGGGTGCTGCTGACCCAGGCAACCCTCCAGGAGGAAGTGAAAGTCACCAGCACTGGAAAGGACTTAGAACAACAGCACATGTGGTGACCCTCAGGCTTTCAGGATGGGGCCACAGATGGTCATTCACGAGCTAGAACATCACTCGATGGGGTCATGATCATGGCAAGGGCTTGATATTTGGACGGCCAGCCTAAAGTCCGAATTCTGCCATCTAGGAGCTATGCCACTTGGACACGACGATTCTCTACCACCTTGACCTTAGCTTTCTCATTACCCAGTAGAGATAATAATGTTTATCCCATGGGGTTGTCGATATGGCAAAATAATGGATGAAAAGATACTTTACAAACCATGCTGGGCTTTTTTTTTTTATGATGATTAGTTCAGTCTCTGGTTTGGTCAGTTAAACTGGCTCTGTTCTCTGACCCCAGACTGTACCCCTGATTTTACCCAACCATCCCACAAATGTATGCTATCATCCCCACGTGGTGAGGATAGGAGAGAATAAATGTCACCACAGCCCCTCCCAACTACTGGCGAGACAAAACTCGCCCAGTGATCAGAGGTCACTCAACCGAAATTGTCATCATGTTCTCCTGCCTCCCAGCTTCCTCCTTCAAGGTACCTCACCCTTCTGGCCAGTCCTTCTTTTAACTCTATTGTGTTTTTATAAATGCCATCCTTGTGCAGGGATAAAAAGAATTTTGTTAGAATAGTAGGATATGACTCAGGTGATCTGTACCTCTGGAGACAGTAAGAAAAACCACTGCAGGACGTCTTGTGACGGCTTTACACCGAGACGGTGTCACTTACAAAATTAAGGTGGCATTGGGTTCGTTTGGCAAACTTTTATATTTTTTTCTTACTCTAAAAGTCATCTTGTTTTTTTGAAAATTTTATATTTTTATAAGTAATATTGTTTATTGCAGGAAACACAGAAAAATAAAGGACGTAAACGTCACCCACAACCCCACAATCCAGATTTTAACCTACTTTGGTGGGTTTTCTTCTACTGTCTTTGACTAACCCCCTTGAAATCGTGTTCTGTGTTGTACCCTGCTTTTTTCCATTCAACATTATGTTGTGAGCACATCCCCATTTCATTAAAAATTCTTTTTTAAAATGTTTTTAACAGCATAATACTCCAGGGTACCAAAATCTATTTAATCAAGCTCCCATTATTGAATATTTTAGGAACTTCTAGTTTTTCACTACTGATCACTCGGCCTAAATTTCTTTTTATCCGTTCAATATCCTTTAACCATTTGCATGCCTTGTCATAACCAGTAAGTTTAGCCTTGCACCCCCCGTTGGTTCGTAGTAACACATCCAGGACCCCAGGCAGCCGGTCCTGAGGGTGCCATCACTCCCCCACACGGGAGAGTCCCCAAAGGTGGGCTTATTTCACAGAACTCTTTCCCTTCCTTGCTTCTCATCCTCAGTCGGGGCCACACCAGTTCCCCTTGGCCAACATCCCCAAGTTCGTGTCTCTGAAAGCAGAGGCTATGGTGTCAGCCATGTCCTTTCAGAAGGCTCTGGGCTCCTTATGCAGATAAGTTCCTTGTCTCAGTCCCTGGCCCCAGAAGGTGAATGCGTAGTTTCCTAAACCCCAAACAGAAAAGGCTGTTTTACACCCTAACTCCAGAGCATCAGGTGCTTACTGACTCTGCAGGCCAGAGAGGATCAGCCAGAGACATCCTGGATCCAGTGCCCCATCCTACAGGCCAGGAAATGGAGCTCGCATGGAGGAAGAATGGCATTGCTCCACATTCATGACTTTTCTCACCATTTGGTGCCCCCATCCAGCTGGACATATCCACTGCATCCCATTATTCCAGGGTCTGGGCTAGGAAAGGGAAAGGCTGGGGTCTACCTGCAGCTCTGCCATTGACATGCTGTGTGTCATTGGGAAAGTACCTCCCCTCTCTGGGCCATGGATAAGGCACGGGGCAGGAGAGGTGACCAGATGATCTTCAGAGGCCCTCCTGGGTCTGATGATTGGGTCTGAGCCCCACAAATAGTATTGACTCTGGAAGACACAGCATGAAGGGGAGCCAGCCAGCTCCCCAGGGCCTTAATGATGCAGGCACTGAGCTGGGGGGCACCCAGCTTCTTCTTTTTCCATCAGTGGCCCTGGGGATGAGCTCGAGGCCAAAAGGTGAGAGGGAGACCAGAATCTCTTCTTCCTGTGGTGAACAGTGGGCATCGCAGGACGGCTATGTAAGATCGTGACAGTGTTCAGACAGTAAAATGTCCTTGTCAAAAAGAGGAGCCAGCCTGTAGGGGCTCCTGCTGCCAACCTTGGACAGGTGAGCACCAACATAGGTAACGAGAATAACAGACTATAATCCACTGAATAAAATAGAAATTCGTGCAGTCTATACAGATCATAACAAATAAGTGAAAATTTGATGAGGAGTGGGATATTTACATAGCATCAAAGCACCGCCCACAAAATAATTACTAATTACAAAGGCAAAACAAGTAACATCACAGTTATTGTCACCGTAAGTGACTTGTAGTGACAGTGACTTAGACACCACCTTGATCAAGTGATCAAAATGAACATCAGTAGTAACGAAACATATTGAACTTCCACATCCTGATAAAACGTACTGAGAAAACATAGCATTACTTCTGGGATTTTTCTTTTAAAATGCATAGCCTGGATCTAATAATTAGGGTACATCGTGAACAAACCTAACTGAGGGGCATTCTAGAAAACAACTTCAAAAATGTCAAGGTCATGAAAAGTTGAGGACAGACTGAAAAACTGTTCCAGGCTGAAGGAAATTAAAGAGGTGTCTCTTTAATGAAATGCAACACGGGATACTGATCCTGGATCCTTTCACTACGAAGGACAGGATTGAGACAGTTGATGAAACATGGGGAGATACTGATCCCAGATCCTTTTACTACGAAGGACAGGATTGGGGCAGTGGGTGAAACATGGGAGGATACTTATCCTGAATCATTTACTATGAAGGACAGGATTGGGACAGTTTGTGAAATGTGGGAGGATACTGATCCTGGATCCTTTTACTACGAAGGACAGGATTGGGACAGTTGAAACGTGGGTGGGGTCTGAGGTTAGACGGTAGCATGTATCAAGGTGAATTTCCTGAGCGTGATGGTGGCAGCCTCTAAGATGGTCCCTAATGATCCTGCCTCCTGTATCCACTCCCTAAGTGATCCCCCTGAGTGTGAATATGGCAGAAGAGATGGGATGTCACTTCTGCGATTGTTTGAAAAGACTGTGATCTCTCTCCCTCCACACCCCCGTCAACCCACACCCCTGTCAACCCACACTGATGGAAGCAAGCTGTCACATCATAAGCAGCCGTATGAAGATACTCTCCTGCCCTGGTGATAAACTGAGGTTCCCGGTCCAACAGCCTGTGAGGACCTGAAGTTTCTAACATCACCTGCGTGAGCTTAGAAGCGGATCCTTCAGACCCAGTCAAGTCTGAGGTCGAGTGCAGCCCTGGCCGACAGCTTAACTATGTCTCAGGAGTCAAAAGCATCCGGAATACTTGAGCGAGAAGCATCCGGTTAAGTCGCGCCTGTGACACGATCGATATTTGTGGTTGTGAGCCACACACTTTGAGAGTAACTTGTTATGCAGCGGCAGGTAACTAACGCAATTGTGTCGTGGTTATGAAGGAGAATGTCCAGGTTTGCAGGAAACACGCTGACGCATTTGGGTGTGGGGGACACGAGATGGGGCGTTTTTCTCAGATGGTTCAGGAATAAAAAGTATTTGCCACTTTTCAGTAAGTTTAAGATTGTTTCATACTTAAGACAGTGATTTTAAAAAGAAGTCATAGATCCGATGAGCATAAGAAGAGTTCACAAAAGCTAGTACTCAGGATACAAAGACGTAAGCATATTGGTGGGAATGTAGGCATCGTTGTCTCTCTTTAAAATGAGATCAAGCCATCCCTGCCTTCGTTGCTTCAGTGACTTTCTGTTGCTCTCAAGATAAAGTCCATGCTTTCGAGCCTGGCATCCAAGGCCACCTCCCCAGGCCCACCCTCCACGCCGCATCAGGCACTTCCCCTAATGCCCAACCTCCGGGCAGCGCACTTTCTAGCAGCTCCCAGAGGCTGTTTATTCTCCTCTGTGCCTTTTTTCTCCCTGGAATGCCCCATGCTCCTTCTTTCCAGGATGGTCCCAATAATCCTCTTAAGACTGGCTTTAGGAGTCCCTTCTCTGTGTCCCTGTGGCTCCTTCTCCCTCCCCAGTCACAGCACAGCCCACCGCATATGCTACAGAGAGGGCCTGTCTTCTGCATCTGACTGTGAGCCCAGGAAAGACAGAAGCTCCACCCAGTTCCCTGTGGGCACTCAGCACCCAGGCCGGGCCCCAGCACACAGTGGGAGCTCAGTTCCAAGGGCCCATGTGCCTGACCCGTCATGCTTGCACCAGGCACATGCGCCACCCCCACAGGGGCCACCCCCACGGGGACCACCCATTCCAAGTCAGAGCAGGACATTCGAGACTCAGTCTTGGGGTCCCGGACATGGGTCCCCAGAGGTGGCCTCCTTGTGATGGCCCTGAGACCCCAACGGTGCCTTGAGAAGGCCCCCAGGGAATTTTAGGCCCTGCAAAGAAGCAATTTGTACTTGGGGCCCGTTGATGAATCTCTGGGCAGAGGGATTAATTACCGTCTGTCGAAATGAGACTTCTCCCTTCCTTCGAGATGTATTTTCTTTTTATTCTTAATTAATTTTTAAAATTACGACGTCAGTGCGAAGCCTAATTTATTTCATTTTAAGCATTATTTCTCTGATAAGCAATTTCATTTTATGCCAGCCACCCTCCTTGGCGCCTATTTGTCACAGCGACTCTCACTCCACGGGCCTATGTCAGACCTGGAAGAGTTGGCGTCCGTGGCTTCAGATGAGCCACTCCCGTTCCTGGGGCCTCAGTCTCTGGGCTGAGAAATGAACACATCCCATTAACCCGCTTCTGGGGTTCCCGCCAGGCCTCACCACCTGCTCTCCTGGAGCTCACCCCTCCCTCCACCCCAGGATCAATGGAGGGGAGACGCTGGGAAGTGGCCTTGGGAACGCACAGCCCTCCAGTGTTCACAAAGCGCTTTGCCTAACTCATCTCACCGACCCTACAACAACCCTTTTGAGGCAGAGCCTGTCGTCCCCATTTTACAGATGAGGAAACTGAGGCTCAGAGGAGCAATTACGAGGACACATTGAAAGAAAGAATCCCAACCCGGGCTCAGATCCCAATCTGACGACTCTGCCACATCACCCTGGACCCCAGACGGGGCTCGTCTGGTTTGGGCTGGGTGGGCGGGGATCACGGATACAGGCGCCAGGGGCTATGTGACATTCCCAGGGCTGCTGTAACAAATGACCACAAGCTGGGTGGCTAAAAACAACGAAAGTGAATTCTCTCACAGTTCTGAAGCTAGAAATCCAAAGTCAAGGTGCCAGCAGTGCCATCTTCCCTCTGAGACTCTGGGTCGGATCTATCCTGGCCTCTTCTAGCTTCTGGTGGTGGCCGGCGTCCTTGGCGTCCCTCAGCCGGCAGCTGCCTCACTCCGCTCTCTGCCTCTGTTGTCATGTGGCCTTCTCTCTATGTGTCACTGTGACTTCATCTGATGTTCCCTCCGCATGTCTCTCTCCTCTTTTTCTAAGGACACCGGTTACAGTGCGTTAAGGGTCCATCCGACGCTAGTATGACCTCGTCCAACTAGTCCCATCTACAATGACCCTATTTCCAATAAGGTCTCATTTGGAGACTCGAAGGCTTAGCACCTCAACGTATATTGGAGGGTGGGCACAGTTCAGTCCATACTGGAGGTCTAACCTGCCAGAGACCCACTGTGTGAGCTGGTATGTGCCACGTCCCCTCTCTGGGCCTCAGTGTCTCCTCCTGCAGGACAAAGGGGCTGGCCTGTCATCTCTCGGTGGCGGCTGCTGCTTCTCCAGGTCCTTTTGAAGAAGCTACTCCCCTCTCCTCACCATGCTGCCTCTGATCTCCAGCACGGTGGCGTGGGGACAGGAGCTCAGGTGGCGTGGGGACAGGAGCTCCGATGATTCCAAACTGTATCCTCACCATAAAACAAATATTTTGAAAAGCCTTTTGAAGTCACTTTAATGGAGAGAGGAAAACACTGTTCAACCCCCCGCCTTTTTAATTTCATCCCGTTTGCTATTTTTTTCCTCCTTGAAAGCTTGTGTTTGCTTTCATGTTACACGTTATTTATTTAGTTGCTTGTCAATTAGTGTCTATTCTCCAAGAGACAAGCACATTAGCAGCTGCAGAGACCGGAATTAAAATGTGCGGCCCAGTGGGTGCTACCGAAGCCTTGCCTACCCGGCTGAGAAAACAGCACCTCTTTGTCATTTCAAAAGATGACCTTCCTCTCCCTTCTTCCTGTTCCTGGCTCCTGATTTAATTCTAACCGACTCCTCCAGGGTCAGTGCTGCACACACAAGATGGCTTTGAGATGGAACTTTTTCAAATGCACAGAGGAAGATGTGGATTCCCGTTAACAGTGGCCTTTGATGACGGCTAGTGTAAAACAGGGGTCGGCTGGATTTGAATAACAGGCTCTAAATTGCCAGTCCGGGGCTTCTCACTCAGCCTGCCTACTCCGCCACACCTCCAAGCGGCAGACATTTAAGGGGGTGACCCATGTGGTGGAAACGAAGGACTCAGCTCCAGTACCGGCTTCTTGATTTACTGGGTATGTGACCCCGAACAAGTGACTTAACCGCAACTGAGATTTAATTCCTGGTCTGCAAAATGGGAGAATTAAAACCAACTACATAGGGATGTTGGGGAAAAAAGAAATTGTGGATGTAGAGCTTTGCCAACTAAGATTCAGCATCCAACTCTGCCTATCAACCTGAGGTGTTTACTTGCATGAGTCAGTCACATGGCCAGGAGGGCTTTGGGGGAAAGGAGATTGAGGATGGGGGTGGACACAGGAGCCTGTCCCCAGCCCAGCCCAGGCTGGGAGCTGACCGCTGTGCACCTCAAGGCTGCAGGCAGAAAGTGAACGAGGGACCACGAGACCCTAGCCTAAGCAGGAGGGTTTCAGAGCCCAGTGACAAGGCAGATAACCAAGGAACTGGGAAGGCAGCACCTTCCCCCTCTCTGTCCCCGACATGCTACTGCACAGATCTGAGCAATGGAGGAATCAGGGTGACTTCTGCTCCTTTGTTGTGAGCTCAGGAAACACCCGCTACCAACACGTGCCCTTTTGAAAGATGTCTTCCTCTGCCTTAGACTCTTGGGAGTGGGACAGGTACCTTGGCAGCTCCTATGGGAAGATGAGAGTCCCCAGGGACAAGTGACTGAGTATAATCCTGCCCAGATCACACTACAACAGAATGCCTGCCTGGGACTTATACTCTCTTGCTGCTAGAATCCAAACGGCCTGAGGGTGGACCTCCCAGGGAGCCCCCTTCAGTGAGAAGCAAGGACAGGAAGCAGCCTGAGACCCAGCTCCCACTGACCTGCTGTGTGGCCTCAGGCCGTTCCCCTCATCTCTCTGAACAGTTTCTTCCAGCACAAAATACAAGGAGATGAAGCTTAATTCACAGGACTCTTGCTGGGAGATTTCGCAGTGAGAGAATCTATTCAAAACACCTGCAAAATGAAGGCTCAGGCAACAAGGTTGGCGATGACCACGATGGAGCTCATGATGACGACATACTGAGGGAAAGACAGACTTCGTTATCCAATCGGCTGCAGGCAGGACAGCAGGGGCGTGTCCTCTTTACTCCGACATTCTCCCTGGGTGGCCAGACTCTGGCCCTGTGGGAGGACACCAGAGGGTCGGAATGGAGGCAGAGTGACAGGGAGGCAGCCGTTCCTCACCCGGCTATGCCGAGACCCTCCAGTGTCTGCCCGGCTCACTCAAGCCAAGGCCGGCCCCTTCCTCACACAGGCTCTGCTGTCCTCTGAGCTATTTTCCTGCCGCTCACCCCCCACGCAAGCACCCCTGGCACAGCAGCCTCCTCACTGCTCCTCGGCCACCCCAGCTTCCTCCTGCCTCTGGCGCTGCTCCAGCAGCTGTCCCCTCAGCTTGGGACACCCTTACCCCCAATATCACTTTACTCACTCATCTCCTTCTGGCTCTGCTCACATCACCGCTCCCCAGACCCCTCCCTCACCCCCTCGCTCCCTTTTCCTACTGGCTGGAGCACATGGCCTCCAGCAGAGGAGATCCATCGTTTCTCTGTTATGTTCTCTCATGGCCAGAATCTAAACGGGGTCTTCGTTTTCTGTGTCATGTCCCAAGGGCCCAGAGCAGTACCTACCACATAGTGGGACCTCTAAATATCTGTGGAGGGGTGACACCCCTGCAGATGAGGAGGCCTGAGTCTGGGCAGGCCAGGGAGGTGCAGACAGGAGCACGGCCAGGAGGGAACCGTTCTTATATCGCTGTTTGTCACAGACGCACCACACCTCAGCCTCCGATTTATGTGACCCCGAGATTCCAGAGCAGCCAGGGTTGAGAAGGAGAAATTCAACACGGCCGAGGGGACACGAGTGCTGATCCCAGCCCTGCCCACAACCTGGGCTTTGATCTCGGGCAAGCACATTCTCATCTGGACGACAAAGACATGGGGCCACCGGTTTTCAAAGGGGGTCCCTAGGAGCCCCAGCGTTTTGGGGAGAAGCCTCAGAGTGGGGGTGGAGGTGTCATAAATGGTCAGGATCCTGGGCAGCCCGACTCGGCTTTGCGCAAAGCTGCCCCCTTCTGTCTGCCTTGTGTACGTGGTTTCGATTCCCTGAAGTGTTTGCGGACCGCAGGCAGGACAATGGCTGGGACTCAAGAGGTACCAGCGTTACCAGTTCTGGACCTTGGGCAGGTCGCCTCGTCCCTCAAGGCTTCACTCTCCCCATCACTCTAATCTGGGTTTGGATCGAATGACCCCAAAGTGCCCCCAAACTCAGAAGTATTCTGGTTTCACATCAGTAGAAACGTCACGAGGAAGCGTGGGAACAGGGCGAAGACAAGGGAGACGGTGTCTGCAGACGGACAATTATCACCACACAATATAACACTCTAATGGCAGAATCTTTTATATTAGAATAGACATTATGAAGCACAGTTCCATCAAATGAATATAATAGACTTGTTTTATATTACAATGCACACTGTAATTACACATTTCAATAATTCTTTCAACGCATTACATAGAAGCGCTCTGAAGTAATGGAGTCCTGGAACCATATATAATAACTCGCCTAAGGGGTGGACACCACAGGTGGTGACAGGGTGACAGAGAGGCCACCCAGCCTGCAGGGAGAACCATAATTTTCTCCTGCCCAGGGTCACATGGCTTCTGACCTTGATTTTCTGAGGCACATGGTGGGGAGCGGCGGGCGGGGCAGGGGGGCCCTTTGTCCAAACACCTGCCTGTCTAGGCTCAAATCTCCTCTACGACATCTTCAACTGCACTTGGCAACCACACCTCCAGGGAAGGGGAGCTCATTACCTCTCAGGCTGTCGATACAATGTCATTTAGAAATTGGTCTACATTGCTAGAAGCCTATGCATGTGATCTCTAAATTCATATGATCATATATATCTATATTGACTATTTTAGGCATCATAGTAGATTTCTATTGCTGCCATAACAAATACCACAAACTTAGTGGCTTAAAACAACACAAATTTATTAACTTATGGTTCTAGAGATCAGAAGTCCAACGTGGGTCTCCCTGGGCTGAAGTCAAGAAGCTGGCAGCACTGTTCTTCCCGGTTTCTAGGCCTTTCCCAGCTCCCACAGGTGACTTACGCACCTTGACTCACGGCCCCTTCCTCCATCAGCAAAGCCAGCCACTCTCACCCTTTTCTATTGTCACATCTGTGTCTCACTACAGCTGGAAAAGAGCCTCCTCTTTTAAGGACTCATGTCAAGCGAGTGGGCCTGCCTAAACCACCCCGGATAAGCTCCCCATCTCACAGTCTTTAACATGAAGCACATCTGAAATCCCCCTTTGCCGTGTAACGTAAATAGTCACAGGTCCCAGGGATCGAGAATGGATGTCTCTGGGGGACACTGTTCTGCCTGCCATGGGCATTATTTTATTATTACGATACCAAACATAACGTGAGTTCCTCCTCACCTACATAAAGAACAGAACAGCTCACAGGATTAAACGTGACAATGTAAGTGCCTGGCATACACATGTCTGATGAATGAACAGGGGTGGAAGTATCAGTGATATAATCCACTTTGTCAATATCCCTCCTAATACAAGGTACAGGAAATGATCACAAGGCTCTCAGTGCAGGATGGCAAGTCACAGACAAAGCAAGACTATTCACCTCTCTTGTTTGGACTCTATACCTTTATCAATGCAGCCAAGGTACCATTCGCATTCGAGGTCCCTTCTTCTTTGGTCTCAGTTAACTTAGCTGCTTGCAGTCAATTAAAACCTTAAGTCTGTCTCCAGTGACAAGGGGGCAAACGAGATCATGCCCCATTTATAGGGGGCGTAAAGTGAAGTTTAGAGGATGGGAGCCCTAAGGTGATACCTGAGATGGGTCTTTCAGGATGAATGGAGTGAGTCAAGCTGAGGATTTGGGAGATGAGTGTTTCAGAACAGGAGACACATGTGCAAAGACGGAACTGCAGAACAGGAGGTGACTTCAGGGACTAGGAGGAGTGTGGCAAGACTGGCACCTCATGGGTGAGGGTGGGGTACCACCCATGACAAGCCCAGATGGATGAGAGACGGAGGCTGGGGTCAGACGGGAGGGCTTGCATGCCGAAGAGGAATGGGAACTTGCTCTTGGGACAGTGTGTGCAGACAGGGAAGAAACGATTGGGCTCACGATTGACAAGCTCACCCTGGCTGTGCCCAGAGACCAGACTGGGTGGTGGGGCAGGAAGCAGGGGGCCCCCTGGGAGGCTGCAGCTGCACCTAGGCCAGTAAGGAGGAGACAGATGGAGAGGAGAGGATGGTGGGGGGAAGGGTTAGGGAAGGAAGCAGGGTTGACCGTGCTCGTGAGAAGCAGCGAGAAGACAGCTTCCTGGAGAGGCTTAGAATCATCTGCGGGGGACAAGAGAGCTAATCTCAAAGACAAGGGAAGAGAGATTTGGGGAGAAAGGGATGTATTATTACCCCCATCTTAAGGATGAGAAACAGGCAGGGAGGGTTCAGGTCGCCGAGGCCAGGCAGCAGCCGAAACACAGGCCATTTCTGCACAGCTGCTTGGACCACTGTCCTGTCTCCAGGTGGAAGAGCCGTCTGCGGCCAGGTCACCGGGCTGGAACCCAGAGTCGGCAGATGAAACGAGAGTCCCAGCGGGTCCCCAGGAGGCCACCTCCATGCTGTATCCTCCCTGCCACCCCAGCCACCAGCCTTCCAGCAGAGAAGGGAGCAGGATTCTGTGTCCCCACTGCCATGGGGCCCGCCCACCTTGAATATGGTCTGGGTCCCCCCAACATCCCCCCGCTTCCTTGCTTCTCGCCTTTTTCTTCTGCCCCCCACTGCCGCCCCCTTCCCTGGACTTTCCCCCTTCATCTTATTGGAGCAATCAACATTGGTTCCCCAACGCCGAAACGGGCCCGAACACTGAGCGCCTCGTACCCAACCTCATGCTTGACATCGGGCCCCGCGGTAGCCTCCAGGCCTTTGCACGGCTGTTCCCTCTGCCTGGAGGCCTTTTTCCCATCTCCACCTGTAACATTCTGCCCACTTCGAAGGACAGAGTTGGCGGGAACACCCTTCTCTGCTGTTCCCTCCCCACGAATGAGGCCACAGCACTGCTGGAGCCAGACCCAGCGGCCTTGACCCTCTCCTCACCCTCCCTCTCCTCGCTGTCATGCATGCACGCACAGCCCCACATGCCACAGGCTCCAAGTCTCCTAAGAGTCTCGAATCCACCTGCGTCCCAGTGCCCCGGCCCTGCCCAGGTGCGGACGTTCGAGCCTGGACTCTCTCTGCAGCTTCCACCTGTCCCTCCACCCTGTGCTGTGCCTCTCCGCACCAACTCGACCTTTCTCAGACACGCATCTCTCTACATCTCTTCCCGGCCTGCCACCCTCTTGTGGCTCCCCACTGTCCCCAACGAAGCCTGCCGGTCCCATACTGACACCTGAGGCGCCACCAATCTCTTCATCCTGTCTCCTCCCCATCGTTGACTGGATCCTGAGGTCCAGCCAGGCCCGTGGACCATTCTCGAGCCTTTACCAGCCTGTTTCCTCTGCCTAGAACCCCCTCCTCTGCCCTTCTCTAGCTCACAAACTCCCGGCCGGACATCACCGCTCCCCCGGGCACCTACCCTGCCCACCTCCAAGGCCTCTTTTCCAGGTGCCTTTGCCATTATAATTTATCACCTTCTAACGGAGTTAATGATGTGCTTGCCTCTCCCCACCGGATCCGCGGCTCCAAGTGCAGTTGGGCGCTAGAAGATGTTGAATCTGAAAAACCTGAGTATCTCTTAACCCTTTCCTGTGCTGAGCGTGTACTGCCCGCCTCGTGAGTCCCTCTCCTCCCCGCCCCACGCACACACATTCCAGTCGGGCTCTGGCCGTTGGCCCGCCACCATTTGGAGTGGCCCTGCTCTCTTTTTGCATTGTGTCTGCTGTCACCCACCAGCCAGCCAGTGCCGCAAATGAGCAGGGACCACACGTTGTTCTGTTTGGAAGAAGGAAGTGCATTAATACAAATAGAGGATCTTTTTAACCCTGAAAACCCGGGGCTGTCATGTGAATGCCTGTTAGCAACGACATGATCACGACCTTTGTATGGGAAGGTGGCTG
This sequence comes from Pteropus medius, assembly GCF_902729225.1. NCBI lineage: Eukaryota > Metazoa > Chordata > Mammalia > Chiroptera > Pteropodidae > Pteropus > Pteropus medius. Next base: position 1,647,888 of record NW_024342647.1, on the reverse strand, counting down.
GTAACCACTGTGAGATTTTATTAACATCGTGTTCAAGTAGGAGAGGAGCTCACCATGCCCAGTGCTGCCCTCTGGGGTCAGGCGAGGGCAGTGGCTTCCCCGAGAACTCGCCGAGGTGGACAGAGCTAAAAGGGTCCTGGGAAACCAGGAGGACGGAAGCCTAAGAGGAGGCAGCTCGAGGCAGCTCCAACACCTTGTCTCTTACTGAGGATGGAGAGACTGAGGCCCAGCGAGTGGCAAAGACTGGCCAAGCCAGGGACAGGGCTAGGCAGGCTTCCTGCCCAGACCCACCCCACCTGATGCCCAGCAGAGCGAATTGGGAAGATCCCATTTAAGGCAAGAGGTAAACACGCTTGGCCCCTAAGGCAGAGTCCTGGGCTTCTCAGGAGACAGGATGAGTAATTTTGATAATTGCATTTTTGAGTTAGACTTAAAATATGGCCAGTAGGCAGACACTCTGCAGGTGCAGATTATGCCCCACCCCACCCCGAGCCTTGGCACTCAGCATACCGAACTGGGTTTGCCCATAGTGCCTGGTTGGGGCCAGGGCTCTGTTTGATTCTAGCTCCACAGTCCACTGGCCCTGTGATCCGAGGCCATTCGCTCTGTGCCCCTGTCCTCCTTCTGAAAACAGCACCTCTCCCACAGGGCTGTCACGTGACTGCGTGCAATAATGTTACAAAGGCTGCCTGGCTCAGAGGACCCCCTGAACAAGTCTTCCCTGCTGGCATTACTATTCGTGTTTTCCCCACCAGCCTGAGTTGTTCCAGAAGGTGAGAGAAGCTCTGGGACTGTTTGTTGAGTTGAATATCTTTGCCGCTCTGTGTCTGATACCGGAGCCAGAGGGGTGAGCAAATCACACCGGGCCTGTGCCCTGACGAACCTTCCAGCTAGCAATGGGGAAAGTCATAACCCAAAGACAAATCACACTCGCACAATCCAAAGTCACAACAGAGGCCAAGTGCCAGTGAGGGGGACATCATGCTGAGAGTGTGTTATAGGGGCCCCCAGTAGGGAAGACTTCTGAGCGGGCTCTGAGGCATGAGCAGGATCCGACTATCAAGAGAAACAAGCGACACTAGGGAAGTGGGTGGGAGGATGCAAGTCAGGGGCAGCGTGTGCAAAGGTCCTGTGGCCAGAGAGGAAGACTCTATGAGGCTGGAGCATGGAGGGCTGAGAGGGCGGGCGGCTGGAGGAGACTGGAGTGGGCAGGGATCAGTATACCACCAGCAGGTCACGCTAGCGCAAGGGGAAGCATTCGACATTTTAAAGCAAGGAGGCAAATGATCAGCTTTGCATTTTAAATCACTCTAGCTGTCATATGGGGACACTGGAGAGGGGAGGGGTGAATATAGGGAGCCCAGCTGGGGAGCCATTGCACAAATGGTCCAGGTGAGAGACAATGATCACCTGGACCAAGATACTAATGGAGATAAATGAAGCAATGGCCTTGGCCAGAACTGTGGGTGGGATGTGGAAGGTGTGAGAGGAGGTGTCAGGCAGGGATGACTTTGATAAAGCAAACCCGTGATTAGGCCAATGTCCGGGCCTGACAGTTAGCCATCTTTTTTCTTATGACATCATAATCTTACAGATGAGAAAATGAGGCCGGGTTCTTAGGAGCCCCTGAGGGCTAGGGCAAGTCCCTGGGTCTCTGGATCCACCTAGACCCACCCCACCTGGCATCCAGCAGAGTGAATTGGGAAGGCAAGAAGTAAACACGTTTGGCCCCTAAGGCAGAGTCCTGGGCTTCTCAGGAGAAGGGATGAGTAATTTCGATAATTGCATTTTTGAGTTAAACTTAAAATATGGCCAAGATTGAAGAGGCAATTTGGCAGGGTCGGCAGCCCCCGGGGCAATTTCCTTTGTCTCCACAATGCTGAGAACTTATTAACAAGATCACTCTTTCCTCCGTCCACGGCCCCATTTACAAGTGATTCTTGGGGCTGTCGAGTCGTGGAATTCAATTGTGGGTCTCTGGGCCCCTGCTCTGGTCACGCAGAGACCTTTTGTTGGAAAGGGTGGGGTGAGGATATTTTGGTTTGTAATGTGTGGAAGGGCTGCAGTTTTTGGAATAGGCAGCCTTTTAGGGAGAAATGTTAATGCGGAGGACAGGATGATGTAAACAGGTTTCGGCAGACACAGGTTCAAATCCAGGCTCCGACATTAAGACGACTCTCCTCATTTTCTCACCTGTACAATGAGCAAGATGGTGCAGATTAATTAATGCGACGATGCACAGTGTGGCTACTGCTGTGAAGGTGGGCGCCAGCCTGGAGGGGTGAGGATTTTACCCTTTGGACTCAAGACAGAAAGGTGGCAGGTGGGCCCAAGGTTGGGCAGCAGGAGGCCCCAGGTGGGCTGGAAGCCCTGGGCCTCTCCCCTTCCTTTTCTACACATTTATGCTCTGCAGTTGTCTCTCTCCCGGGGGGTTCCTGGGGTGCATGTGGTGATTAATTTCACTGACGGGAAACTGATGCATTTTCTGATTACTGCTTCAGAGCCTCCTGCATTCAGCTGCTGGTAAAATTAACTCACCCGGGACAATGGCGCCTTTTCCAAGGTCCAAATTGTCCTTATTTGCAGTTTGTTCTTGGCCCTAATCCAACCTGAACCAACCCGGCTGCTCCTCCACCTTCCGGAGGAGGAAGGGCCTTCAGAAGCCCAAGGCTGGAAACATTTGACACAACTCTAAATCGGGAGATAAACACATACTCTGCTTTCTATGACTGGGTTCCTGAAAGACTGTAGGTAACTGAACTGAGTGGCTGGCTGGACTCCCAGGTATGCCTGGGTCTACCCACCAGATGGCCTGGAATGTACCAGAAGCAAAAATGGATCTCCCCTCACAACCCGTCCAACTCATATTTGCCAATGACCCAGTTCAGCTCCCAGGGCTGTGCACAAACCCTCTGCCAGGCAACACACTCGCAACTGTCAGTCAGGTCGGCAGTATAGTCCCCCTGAAGGCACATCTGAACCCGGGTCTGACTTCCCAGCCTCGTCTGAGCTCTGACATCCGTTCTGTACAACCCGCCCTACCACCTGCTCTGCCACACGCACGCACACACACACACACACACACTCGCATTTGTGCTCAGCTGCTATGGGAACTTAAAATGGGGTTTTGGAAACTTCCTTGAGACTAGCCATTGAGAGACACTGAATAAGTCCTTAATTTTTCGAAAGGGTTTTATTGTTTGTCTACTTCCAAATTTCGAGGCTCACAGTGTGATCGGGCCTAGGTGCAAGGGCGATTCTCATTTCACAGGTGCAGAGACGACAGAAGCCTGTGGCTGGGCCTGGAAGCCAAGCGTCCTGCCCTCCCCGCCCCCAGCAGAGCCACGCGGAGCCGTCCTGGCTGCAGGTCGGGCTTCCATTTAGGACTCCAGTTGTGCAAGTCCTTGAAAAAGGAGCTGCCACATTACTTCGTGCCGGAATCTGAGTGTTCACACACTGGAATGGACTGAGGCACAGCTGTGCAAATGCTTCTCACGAGAGCTCAGACAACAGGAACCGAAGCAGAGAGGGTCCCTACTGACCACTTGTCCACCCCTCACCCAATGGGAAACAGGTGGAGAGGCAGGGGCCAGGATGAGAGGTCTGTCCCCCAGCCCCCGGCCTGGCTCCTGCTGCCCCGCTCCCCTTCACATCACCTCAAATCATCGCCGGGTTTGGGGAGCTGCAGGGGCAGCAGCGGAGAGCAGAGCTGGGGTTTGGAAGGACAGGAGGGACTAAGCCCCAGCTCTACCTCTCAAAGGAAAGGGCCTCGGACAAGACGCTCAGCTGTCCTGGGGATAAGAGGCCTGACTGGGACCTCCCTGTAGTCCCCAACTCCAGTGAGGTCACGGAATAAGGACAGGACTGGACTGGGCAACGAAGCCATCGCATCGCTCAGTGGCCCCCACGGTGGGGAGGATTTCTGAAGGACCACTCAAGGCAGACTAGAGAGAGAGAGGGTGGGAGGGGCACTTGGGTGAGTTAATGAAGGTCGGGTTGCCTGGGACAGGAAGTGCAAAGCAGCGAGATGAGAGAGGAGCCGGGGGTGCGGGCAGCGGCCGGCCCAGCTCCTGCTGCACCTTGTCAGGGGCCTGGGTGACGCCTCGCCCGTGTTTAGCGTGGAAAACATCCTGGGCAAACGTGGGCTTTCCAACACCTTGGCTGCTGCAGGGCGGAGGAGTGATTCAGGTGCGGGAGGCAAGATTCGAGAAACGTGATGGAAAAGGAACTTGGGACAAGAAACAGCCTGTTAATAAGGAAAGAGGTGAAGGGACCAGAGCCTGGGATCTCCCAGAGGGGACAAGGGAGAAAGCCGGAGGACAGAGGGGATGGTCAGAGGGCAGTGTCAGAACGAGTGACTGCAGAGGGAGAGCAAGCTGAGGGGTCGTCCAGATGGACGCCGAAGTCCCCAGAGCGATGGCAGGAAAGGGGACAGAGAGGGAGGCCGAGTCAGGCTTCAGTTGTTGCACAAACGAGGCCCACGTGCCCTGCTGACGCCTGCTCGGAGGCCCCGAGGTGGTGGGCACAGGGCCGCGAGGCAGCAAGCGTCACGTCGGAGGATGCCTGGCAGGGCCTCTCAGTCCCCGGCCCGTCCTGAGCCTCGTCTGCGAATGGGGCCAAGCCCTAAACAGTCTATTTCTCAGGGACATCATGGAGCTCAGGGCGAAGGTGGAAGACAATTAAACATGACGGTCAGTGACAGGGATGGGGCAAACGCAGCCGGCCGTGCTGTGGGGACAGTCGTCGTGGGGACACTGCGGGCCTCATGGATCCTTCCCATGCCGGGAATGGCGCCACCTCGGGGGACCGCGCGCTAGGCCGTGACTGCGAGTTGCTGAGTCCACACGAGGTGCAGATGTCAGGTGACCCAGCCACGCCACGAAGCGCCATTCCTGTCTGGACACCTGAGTGGGCTCGGCAGAGAGCTCGGGTGACATCCAAGGGCCACACCACTCCCGAGGCCCCAGCCTGTCCCACGTGGGCGTCTGGGATCTGGGCTTTGAGGCTCCACACAAAGTAACTGCATCACCAAGTTGAAATGAGTCATTAAATGTGAATCCTCGAACCGCGGGGCTGGCCGAGCACTAAGCGCATGGGTGGGCATGAAGCCCACCACCGAGCGAGGCAGCGACGAGGCAGCGACACCTCGGCTCCACGCGCTGCCCCAGCGGAGACGCACCCCGTGCCCAAGGCCTGCCATGCCCCGCACTGCAGGGCGCCCGGAGCCTGTCCGACAATAAGCCCTACACCAACAATAAGCCCTACACCAACGTCAGGACAGAGCACACCAAGCGGAAAGAGAGATTCCCTCTGAGCAGACGGCTCTTTCCCAATAAGCAGGAACCACACTTGTAACAGAGACAGCGTGAGCTCAGGGGGAACCACAAGTTTTATTGGCTGCAAGTTCTCAGGAGCCGGGTCTGCTGGGACTGGACGTTCCTGGATGGGCACCCCCGGGCCTAAGCTAGAAAAAGGGAGGAAAAGGGAGAATTTTAGGCCCATTGGAGGGTTTCTGAAGTGAGATCCCTGACAGAGTTAAAGGTGAGACTGTTATTCTGAAACTATTGCCAAAGACATAATGTTTGGTCAGTAAATATTTACAGAACCTAATGACCATGAGATCCTACTGTACTCACTCATTCAAAAATGTTTATCAAATGCCTACTACGTGCAGGCACTTTTCACTGTATTTCTTATGGGTGCAAATAGCACCCAAGTTTAATAATTAGAACCACTGAAACCACGGCATGAGAAAACAAAATTTTTTGTGTACTTCTGGCAGAAGAACATGGCTGGATGCGGAGAACACGTCCTCTGGTTTCATCTTCAACTTCACTTTTCAAAAGAAGTCATTTCCTGCCCGGCACCCATTCCCCCGCCCCACATGGCTTTCCGTGGAAGAAACTCGAAGGGGCATTCATTACCTCCAGGTTTCCTCTGGCCTTTCGAAGGATTTTGTGGGTCACGACCACTGAGGAGAGAGCGAAGAAGGGGATGATTAGACCCCGGTGCCCAGGCGGACCCTCTAAGAGCTGGGTGCAGGGAGGAGGAGCCCCCTGAACCCTGGGTGGTTCAGACAAGCCTGAAGCACACAGACCAGAGAGGCATGAAGCCCCCACCGGCCCGTCACGCGCCCCAGGACCAAAGAATCCATCAGAGAAGGTGGCCCAGAGACGAGACTGCACATCCGTGCTCAGCCACGACCTCACAGCGACACCAGAGCAAAGCCTGCTGCACCACGTTCTAGAAGACAAAAGCCGAGGCTCTGCGAGGCCGGCCGGGGGCTCAGGTACCCTCGGGCTCACCTCTACGGCCCCGGGAGGGCGATGGGGCAGGGTGGGGCTGGTGTCTGACAAGCACCCCGCATGCTCTGGTTTCCCAGCCCTCCGGAGAAGCAGCTCTGGGAAGCAAACCCATGTGCGGAGGCCACGCCAGGGGCCAGGGCGGTTCTGGGAAGTCAAACGTGTCCAGGGCCGTCCCGAGAGCAGGCGCCGAAAGACCCGGGACAAAGCCCGGCGCGTTCCCTCCTCAGCTGGCAGACGAGCCCAGCATGGTTCCCTGCACAGCCACGTGCTGCCAGGACAAGGGCCTAGCGGGGGCCAGTGGGGGCGCCTGCAGATCTGGCTCTGAGCCGAGCACGGGCAGAGGCCCGGCATGCCGTGGCCCACGGGAGGGAGAGGAGCACCTGCCACTCGGGGCAGCATCTGTACAGTGGGGTGGCTTCTTCCTTCTGTCCCCTCTCGTCCAACACAAACCCCAGCAGCAGGAACGCTGGCCCAGAAGAGGTACCTAGGCCTGCTCAGGGGCCCGTCTTAAGAGGGTTTGGTGAGGGCCAGAGAGGCAGCTACTCCCTGGGAAAGGGGACACAGGCTTCTGGAACTGGGCCTTTGGCCAGTGGTGCCCAAGGCTGAAACAGACGCCCCGTCAAGCTCCCTGATGGCTCATTCAGAACAGGTGCCATGTGGTGGCCTTGAGAAAATATTTATTTCTTGCCTCAGAAAAATTTCCATCTGGAAATAATGAAGTCTGTTTGCAATCTGTGATGCCAGGGGAAGGACAGACACTGTGGGATTGTTTCGACTGGGCAAAATGAACTTCAGAGGCCCGCTGCCTCTCCGTGCCTTCGCCCCAACCCCATGCCGCAGGGCGGCTGTTCCACCCCGGGTCCAAGGATGTGCTCTGGGGTGCCCTACATCCCCGGAAACTAAGTTCAAATTTTTGTGTGTTCGTGGACGTAGGCATCTTTCTGGAGAGAGATCACGCCCCTCCCGAGAGTCGCCAACAGACCTGTGACCCAGAAAGATGAGGTATCGCGGCTGTGGGTTAAACATACCGTGGGAATGGCATCGAAAGAATGAGACTCCCAGCGGAAAGGTGGGGCTCGCCCGGCCCGGGTGAAGGGCCCCCACGTCTGACCAGCTCTGCCCACCTCCCAGGGCACGAGATCCACTGCGACGAGCAGCCCGAGGGGCAGAGGGGAAGGGACACATCCCACGTCTGGGCTTGCCCAGCGTGAGGCCAGACGCAGACCCAAGCACTTTTCAGGGTGACGTGAACCCCGAGGCCAGAACCCCACAAACGTGTACCGCTCTGCCAGAGCGACCAACCCCCTCTCATCAACAGCCCTCTGTGGGCCCCGTTGGGCCTCCCCACTGCCTGCCTGGGGACTGCCACAGTCTCTCAACCTCCTGGCCCCTCCACACTCAGCCACAGGACCTTCTGACACACTGTGGTCCCTGTCAGTGCCTGCCGCTCGCTGGGTCCGGCCCACACGCTGTTTGTGACCTGGCCCTGACTTATCCCCTCACTTCACCTCTCAAAGCAAGAGTCTTGGCGTGTTCAAAACGTGTTTCTATCACTCACTTCTTGCCCGGGAGGCCACCCGCCAGAATCGTGTTCCTGCCCCGTCTCTAACTCCTACTCAACCTCAAGACCCAGGTGATCCAGGGCCTTGAAGCACCTCTCGGGCTACCTGAGATGCAGGTGCATCGTCCTGCAGCTCGTTTGTGTGTCTCCCCCATGAGTCAAAGCTCCACACTGGCAAGAACTGTCTCGTTCACCCCTGTCCCCAGGGCCTCGCATGGGGGCAGAGAGCACAAACTCAGTGCTCGCTTGGTGACTACATGTCCCTTTCTGGCAGTTCGAACTCTGCCAGTCACAGGCTGTTTTCAGAAGGCTCCGGGGGTGAGTAAGGAGAAGTCTCACTGACGATAATCTGTCTGTGCTTCTCAGAAATGCCCCGGAAATGCTGGGCTTTGCTGAGAGAGCAGCGCAAGGCCGTGAGGAAGGCGCTGGATCGCGGCGCTCCTAAGACAGGGAAGCGACAGGCAGGCAGCCCGAGACGCGGCCAGGCTGTGCTGCCAGGGGGCACCAGGAGAAACTCGGGCCGCCCTCCAAACACGCAGCGGCATGAGCGCTGCGGGCTGACGTGGGAAAACGCAGCTGCTCCCCCCAGCTCTGGGGTGGGCTGAGCCGACCTCGCGAAGGCCATGCTACTTCCCCGACCTCCGGTCTCTGCATCTGCCTCGAAAAGTCGTTCTCAAATCTTTGCCCCTCCCCGGACGCCCGCTGCCGGGCCCAGGCCCTCGTCGCCTGCCTGGCCCGCGGGGGGGGGGCAGCTGCGCCAGCACCCTCCTGCACGTGGATGCGATCGGTCGACGCTGCGCTCCGAGTGCAAACCGCCAAACCGCCCGCGCCTGCCGCCTGAGGCCTCTCACAGCGCAGTCCGGGTCCCTCTCGCCCCCGCCCCCCTCGACCAGCCGGTCGCTCCCACTCCAGCAACGTGAACTCCTGCTGCTGGGTTCTCACGTCCAACACCTGGTTTCTTCCTCTCTGCCTTTGTCTGCACCACCTCCTTTCCATCTGACCAACGCCTACTCCACCCTGCACACTCGGCTCAGGCGTCACTTCCTCTAAGAAGCCCACCTTCCAGGACAGAGTGACATCCGCCCCACTCCCACCTCGGCGCTCCCTAAGCCCCTGCACATGTCACACACCATCTCCCCACTAGGACGACAGCCCCTGGCACAGAGTGGTCCCCCTACAAAAGTCTGTTAAGGAAACTCATCTGTCTGTGCAGGTTGGGAAGGGTGAAGCAGGAAAGGCAGCCTACAAACAGAAGCCACGATGACAAGCAGTCTGGGCCCTGAAGTGGGCAGTCCAGGGCTGCTTTTCAGTCCTGAGGACGTGGTCAGACATGGTGGCTGCCCCCCACCCCCACCCCCACCCACCGCTCACTTACACTGATCAAAGATGACTTTTTCCTGGTGCTTGCTCAGCTGCAAAAGCTTCATGGTGTTTTGCAACTTCTTTTCTTGTTCAAACAACTTTTTGTGTAGCTTGGTGATCTCTGCCTCTGTTTCTCCAGTCTAGAATGAAAAGGAATTAGAAAAATGAACAAAGTTTATAAAACATATCGCATAAGCAGAATTACAAAACCATATATAAAAAAGCTAAACTTTACTAACACAAACATTCGAATAAAAACTAGAAGCCATTTTCTGCTGGTCGGATTGACAAAAGCAGGTCAAGTTCAGGGACGAGGTATGTGGGTGTGGGGAAAGTGCCCAGCCAGGACTGCCGGGGGACTGGCGCCTGGCACGGCCAGGTGGGCGCCCTGCGAAGGCTTACCAAGTTATAGAATGCGCTTGATCCTCTGACCCAGCGATTCGCCGCAAGGAGTGACAATGTGAACGCAAGAAGATGCCTGTGTTCAAGGGTTTTTATCTCAGCGTTGTTCGTAGTAGGGAAAAATAAACAACCTGATTTGTCTTAATAGGGGTCCAGATAAATGAATTATAGTATTTATATACAATGGAATAATTTTGCAGCTATTAAAAATGATATTGTAGAACTCTATTCATTGACATTGAAAGATGATAATAATTAGTGACAAAAAGAGCCCAGAACTGCTAGTGTGTATCAGGCATTCCCATTTCATAAATTGAATACATATATCTATATCCATAGACGGGTATATCACGATGTCTAGAAAAATTTGGTGACACAGAGACATCATCAAAATGTGAGTAGTGATTATTCTCGGGAAATGTGATTTGGAATGTTTTATTCCCATTTTTTAAAATTTATCAGAATCAATCGAATTTTTCAATAAAAACTACAAATATTAATGCTTAAATCCTAAAAAGAGATATAAAAGCATTATTAGGAAAGTATGACCCATTAGGAGAACCTATTTTGATTTTTCAGAAATGAGGAAAACGCGGATGGGCAGCAAAACCAGAGTCCCCAGTCCTCTGAAGTGAGAGGTACACGGCACCGAGGCCATCTTGACTAGTCCCCCACCTAATTCTTAGGGTTAGGGACACTCGCTTTCTCGTAAAATACCCTGACTGCACGGTACTCTGGCACAAACCACTCACTGCTACATCGAAACACCTCTGCTCCCGAGAGGGGAGATGTTTGCCTGTCAGCTTACAAGTTTGTCCCCAAACTTATTTTTGACAGCTGAACTTGGAATCAGTACAGCAAGTCCTGGAACAACACTGTTTAGTTCAATATTTCATTTTAACGTTGACGAGATGCCACAGGAACTTAACTCTAGTTTCTATCAATTAGCCTATAGTAAAACTGGTTTCATTATATATCATTTCGCCTAAAAGTCATGGAACTTACTGTATATGATTTAATCACTACGTAAACCCATAAAAATATGTGTATGAAAAGAGAAAGCTGGTTGATAAAGGCAAGTCACTAAAAAGCACATTTCTGGCATATTAGGTGTGGGTAAATCAACTATAAAAGTTGTGGGAGGAACAAGGTCTAGAAGAATTCTATATTCAAATTGCTTTGCAAGTGTCTAAGTCTTTTCTTCATCTTAAAGAAACAGAAATTGGAAGTGACAGACATACATTATGGATGTAGTTTATGAAAGAAAGGAAATGTAGAACTCCCATCAGCAGACCCATATTCAAAGAAAAGGCTCTGGCCCTACATCAAAAGAATGGCAAATGAATGTGCATTTAACTGTTAAACTAAAATGTTTAAGGTATGTATCATTTTTTGATTCCCTGCTTTAACCTACTTTTAAGATTAACCAATTGTGTCAGCTACAAGGATTTAAACTGTTCTTCCAAAACAGATCCTACTTTAAACATTAGGTTTTCTTTGATTCTCTTCCTCATGCTAAGAGCCCACAAAGATCTGTGTTCCGGTCATGGCTTCAAAGGCCACACGTGCTAGGACGGTCACTCTATATTCAGAGCCTTGGCTCCTTCCACATCTGTAAAAGAGGGATGGTCCTGACCCATATATCACATCGCAACAGAGTGAGACTCAAATGGGATGACGCCTGAAGACAGGGAGAACGATTATTTCGTCCCTGCCTGGCTCGCTTCAATTCCCCTTTCTAAAGTCAAACTCAGGCATCACCTCCTCCAGGAAGCCTTCCTTGAGACGCTTCCCCACCAGGAGTCTAGGCTGGTTTCTGTTCCTTTGGGTGCCCACTGTTTTCCCTCTGGGAATACAAGCTCCCTCAGGGCAGAACTCAATTCTTCCTCTGAGCACCAGAGCCTGGCACAGAGTGGGTATTGTGAGGCCATCTGCCAACCAGGGGGTTAACTTCCACCTACACTCTTAAAACACTCTGTACATATTCTATCCAGCACTTAAAACAAGGAATTTAGATTACCGTCTGCTGTTCCTCTGAACTAGAATCTTTAGTTTTACAGGATAAACACCTCTTGGTAGATAGATACTGCAGGGCTCCAAAGCCCCGCTCGGTCACTTCCAGCTGTCATTGTTATGATGATGGAGCAAGGGCGTTTCGGTTTTTACTTCCAGAACGTGGGAACAATACCACCCAACTCTCGGGAGGCTGCCATAGGGATGAAGTGAGAGGCTGAGTGCACAGCAGAGTGCCTGACACCAGGAGGAGCTCAAAGAGTGACTCTTCCTCCCGGCCACCGAGCTCAGCTCAGAGCTGAGAACCACGCCCTACTCATGAGCACTCTGACTGATTTCCAGAGCTGGCTTCCTTTGTTTTGGTTTGGTTTTGACTGTTTGTTTTCTTTTTTTACAATGAAAATCTTCAAATATTTACAAAAGTAGAAAGAAGAGGACAATAAACCACCAGGTACCCACTCAGCTTCAGCAATCATCAAATCATGGTCAAATTTGTTTCATCAAAATCCTGCCTATCCTCACCCTAAAATTATTTTTTAAATCAATCCTAGAAGATAATCATATTTCATCCATAAAATATTTTAGTATATAGCTCTAGAAAGATTCTTTAAAAAACACACAATGATCACATCTAAAAATGGCAATAATTGCTTCATATTACCAATTATGTCAGTAGACACATTTCCCTAAATACGTCCTAATTTTATTTTATTTTTTTTTTGAATAACTGATTTGATTTCACTTAAATTGGAATACAAATAAACAGCATGTTTTGCATTTGATTGCCGTGTCTCTTACATTTCTTTTAATCCACTGGTTCTCAGAGCAACCAAAAGGACTTGTAAAAACAGACTGCTTCTGAACCAGTAGGTCTGGGGTACAGCCCCCAAATTTGCCTTTCTAGCTAGTTTCCAGATGATGCTGATGCTGCTGGTCCAGGGGACATAATTTGAAAACCAGTGTAAATCTGCAAGTTTCACTCTCTCTTTTCTTTCTTTTTTCCCCAGGATGAAAAGATGTTCAAAGTTCATATTGTACATTTCCTGCTTAGACCTAGAATTAAGCCATTTCTCAAACAAGCCCCATTTCCTTTTAGTGGAAAAAGGTATTTAGAAACCACAGTTTGGCGCTAAAAGTGCTCACTGGTTCTGGATTGGACATTTTTATACCTTTTATATAGAGAAATTAGTAAAATTTATTAATAGGAAATACATCATGAGTTCATATTGATACTTCCAATTCAAATTAAGGGTTGCAGGATTTTTATCCTTTTATTTTTTTATTCATCAAATCTCTTCCCTGACAGTAAAAAACTCAACACAATTAGTTGTTTGTTTTACCTTATAAATAGTTTCATACTGTCAATACCAATATTATTACCAAAAATTTAATCACTGAAAACAGTTTAAAATTTTCTTGTAGTTCTTTTTGCCCTTAGAGTATTTCCACTAGTGATAACATACAAATTACTGTTCTAGTCATAGAAACATCTCCTCTTTGTGTGGTTATGCCTTTTATACTGTATACACTAAGGTCTGTCTATTTCTTCTTGCTATGAATTTTTAGACATTGCTTTTTTTCTCGTTTTATTTTTACTTATAATTATGTAAAGCATTTATGGTTTCAAAGTGAAATTTACAAAACAAGACCTATTCAGAGAAAGCGACCTTCTGCCCTTCCACCCTCTTCCTGCTCACCCCTACAAGTGGCCTATTTCGTTACTGTTTATCCTTCCATTAAAAAAATAAATATGTAAAAAAATGAAAACTTTCTTAGCTAAACTGATGCATATGATCACACTTTCCAGACCAGTCCTCGGAACTGCAGGGGATGGTGTATTAAATGCAAAAGGCAAATTAATGACGCTCAGAGAAAACACTAGGTAATAAAAAACCATTGGGGTTGCTAGTGAAAACTTGGAAATCTGACTTACACACATTTCACACCAAGAAAAAGGCACTGCATGAAACACAGGCAGGGACAGGAAAGTGGCCAGAGGCAATTTAACACCACACGGGGGTCTGTGTACACCAGCGACTATATCGGGGCATCTGTAGGGTCCTTTCCGTGGCTCCAAAGTTCTCTGATGCTAAAGTGAGCACAGTCAATTCCCCGAGAAAGCCTCGGGAAGAAGAGGTGAACCACACGAGCACTGATCCATCTCTGGACTCATTTGCTACAGGGGATATTAACGTGACAATTTACACTCACGCGTGCACGCGAAATAAGAACTGCGTTCTGTCTGTTTAACAGACGTTACTAAGTACAGCGGACAAAAACATTATCGCAGTGTGTTGTGGGTGGACTTTTTAGTTCAGACATGGTGTGCTTTACAAATCATATGGGCAAATACTGGTTTGAGAGTGTAAGAGGCAATCATTCACTGATTCATTCAAAAATATGAACCAAATAGACTTGGCCCCTCATGGAAAACGTGTAAACAGACATTAAACAAATGAACGTATAACTGTAACTTGTGAAAAGGGCTATGATGACACAGAAGAGGATGCTGTGACTGAGTGAACAGGGAGCTCTCTCTGAAGTAACATTTAAGCTGAGACCTGAAAGGTGAGAAGGAGCCAGCCAGCTGGGAGGGGGGCATCTGTGTCATCTAAGCCTAAGATGGAAAAAAGCTTGGTGGGTTAGAATGTGGGGCTGGAACCCAGAGGCCCCCCTTCCCTCCAACATTCCGTTTTCCTTCTACTCCAGGCCCCCACCAGCTAAAAGTGGGCAAAACATGATTTTCCTGCGCCATGGCTGGTTACGTACTTCCCCAAGCTTGCAGCACCCAAACTTCCTCCCCAGGACCCCAAGGGAGAAATCTTAGGATAGGCTCCTTAGAACCTCTCAAGCAGAGGGAGCCGCTTCACTGCTACTTCTTTGCCATGACTGACAGACCCGAGAGCTGTCAAAAGGGGTTTAACCAGAAGAGTAATGACACAGAATGCAAATTTCCCTTCCGCCTTCCTGCTGGCCTTTGGCAAGAATTTACAAGTTAGATAAATGAAGGGGGAACTCTCTCTCAGTCCACCAAAGAGATCTAACTCCCCCTTAACCTGTGTGCTCCTTCTTCCAGGGCAGGTTTCTCTGGTTACCAGAGTGGATGCCCACCCTGTCACAATACTACGTGTGTCCCAGACAAAAGCCTACGATCGCTTCTGCTCTGTCTTAATCCTGACTGGTGCCATGGGATAAGGGGATGAGGATAGGTGTGGAGCAACTGTTCTTAATCCAGTCACACTGAAGCTACTGCAAAGTTGAGCTTTTAGGAAAGTTTCAATGGTTTTATAAGTGATTTTCATTGATTAAAAAAAAAAAAAAGTCGTTTCGAAGAAGTTAAAACAGATTTGAACGAGGCCCACTAAATATGATGCTGAAAGCTAACAAAAGGCGTCAGATGGCCCAGAGAAAGGCACGTGACCTGGAAGAGACTCTGAGCAGACAGGAAGGAGCTAATCCACGAGGACAAGCTGGGACCTAAAGCCCATAAATGAAAGTTCATCCTTCGGATTCAGACACTTGTGCCTTCAAACCAGCTCTAACCTTGACTATGGGCCTCACTCCCTGGCCCTCGGTTTCCTCATGTGTAGAATGCGAACAGGATTTCCCTCAACAGAGCTATGCCAGGAGTGAGGACAGGCCTGGTCAGGGCTGCAAGGGTGCCAGGGGATGAGGTAAGAAACACAGGGAGCAGCGGGCACACCACTCTGAACAAACACAGCGCCTTCCCCGCCCTCTGACACAGTCCCCAACCTAAGGGCACGTCTGCCGAGTCAGGACCTGGGCTAGACATAAAGGAGACAGAGGCACAAGCCCTAGTAGCATCTCTGAGCCTCTGAATCCATGTGCCACCACCCACCTGCTCACAGTGAAGGGTGCACTGGCCATTTGTGGGGAGTGAGACCCTCCAGAGAAGCGTCAGTAACCTCGCGGCCTCTTCCAGGGTCAGCTTGGCTGTGTTCACGGTGGTGACGAACCTGCTCAGGGGTGCCGAGTGTAGACCCTGCATGGGGGAACGAGAGGGTTGTTACTTGTGGGCTGGAAAAAGATTACAGACGAGCCAGCATTAGCGGGCAGCATAAATCTCCAGACCGCAGGGCTTACGTTCCACATGCTGAGCAACAGCCTAGTGCCAGATGACACCAATTTATTGTTCTTAAAAGACTAGTGAATTGTAGATTATGAGAGAATTTCGGTGGTGATTTTAACCGAATCAATAACTGTGATTAATAACCACCTGCATTAACTATATTTACTATGCCAAGAAGAGGGCCCGGGGTAGGGCCACTCTCTGCTCCATGGCCCACGGAGCCTCTCCGGAAAGCAAACAAAAGACGCCAATAGCAAGGGACACAACGTGAACCTTTCTGAGTCAGTCGTCCCTGCTAAATGGCTCTGCTTACTGCCCGGACGACAGCGGGGCCTCGTCAAGGCCCTCTCACCCGCTCTGCTGGCCGAAGCGGACTCAAACTGGGGGATGTCAAGAGCACGAGGAAGCAAAGGCCGTGAGTCAGAGATGGGAAAACAAAATAAATTTAAAAAAAAAGAAATTCTTCACAATAAAATAAATACAAAATAAAATAACACACCCTTTTTAGCCACCGAATTAGCAAGAAAAAAAAACTTGTATGTAAAAATACTCAGTGAAGACAAAGATGTAGAGAAATAACAATATTTTTGTAAAGCGATACAGCAAGATTTATCACAAGAGCCCTAAAGAGTTCACAATTTCCGCTTCTGAGAATTTGCCCCTAATGAATTATTCGAGGATACGACCAGACATCTATTTAGAAGGATCATCACAGCTTAAATGTCCAACAACCGGTTTAAGAGTAAAAATAAACAGTGGTACATCCATATGTTCTTTTCCAGCCATTAAAAGTCAAATTCTAGAAATATACTGAATAAGAAAAATGTTAATGTACTGTGAACTGGAAGTCAAAATATGGAGTTCATGTACGTTTGAGACAGTTTTATTAAACTTTACAAATGAGCTAAAAGCATATATCAAAATTTTAAGGGTTCAGGACTGGTATATTTATAGATATTTTGTTTTTATGCTTTCCTACAGTTTCTAGCTTTTGTACAATAAAGATTATAATTAGAAAAGAATAATCTTGCTACTATTAATTCATTTAACAAATATTTATACCACGTGTCTATTCCATGCCAGGACTTGTGCCAGGTAGATAAACAGTATTGGGCAAAACAGACATTATTCCTGCTCTCTTGGACCTTATTATCTAGTGGAATGTCAAATGCAAAATTGACTTTTACAATATAATAGTAAAACAAAATAAAACTAAAAGGCAAAACAGGTATCAGGAAACAGGAGCCTCAAGCACCCTCAGGAGGGACCTGGGAGGATGAACGGAAAATGTGACCCACAGAAGCTGGGAGGTTGGGTCCAGTCTGGTGGGGGAAAAAAATTGACCCCAAACCTTGGAGAAAGTGAATGAATGAGTAACTTTATGTCAAATGCCTGGCACACAGGTAGGTCCTCAATGAAAGATAACTTTAAAAGGAAGGTTCCAGTGGGAGGAGGCAGGAAGAAGGGGTAGGTAAGAGGGACTGAGGGGTCTTCCAAGCCAGAAGGCACGGGGAGCCAGGATGTGGCTGGCAAGGAGGATGACAGCATGCAGCCCAGCCTGACAGGGGCAGGGCACACACGGGGGACACGGGAGATGAAACTGGGGAGCGAGGCAGTAGAACTAGAAATTTGAAATGCTTGGCATCTGAACAGTACCCAGGGGGAACTGGAGGTTTCAGCACAGATGAGTGAGGTGACAAACACTGTTCTTCAGGCAGTAGTATCATGACACAGAAAGAGAGCACCTAGGAGGATGGAGAGATGAGTTCAAATCCTGACTGCTCCAAGCTACTCCACCTCAGCATCTGTAAAGCAGGAACGACGTCAACCACTTCACGGGTTGTCCTGGGATGAGAGGGAGTACTGTGCTAACAGCTCCTCTGCATGAAGAGGCGGCAGGGGCAAGCAACCTGGAGGTGGGTGTAGGACATCGCACGCTGGCAAGCTCATCGCAAAGCGGCTGAGACGTCACGGTGCGGGTGACCATATGCTGCGTGAGGATCTGGGTGTCTAGCCACCTTATTCACCGCTGCAGCCCCAGAGCCTGAGCCACAGAGACCTGGGTGGGTGGTGGCCAGGTGACTGGAAAGAGGAACAGATGGACACACTGGAGGACAGAAGGATGGACAGGAGGCTAGCAGACAGAGGGAGTCATGGGGCAGATCCTAGTAACGCAGTGTATCAACCTCAACCAGTGTTCCTCCCACAGGAAACAACAGGGGTCCCCCAGACTGGAGCTGACCTCGTGGCTTTCGTGGGCTACGCTTCTACGTTCCTCGTTTCAAGGTCTTACTGAAGCCAGGTGTGCCCCTGCCCCAGGTGCCCCACCAACACGTCCTTTCCTGCCCCCACTGAGTATCTGTCTCCCTCCAGCTGTCGGTCAGGTTACCTTCGTTTCCAGCTCTCGACCTGTGGGGCTGGGAACCTCTTGAATCTGAATGTCCATCTCGGCAAGGAGCTTCTGGCCCTGGCCAATCTGCTTACAGAGGGCATCATAGTCCTCAATCATGCCCAGGACGTGGCAGCCACTCTTGCTGGCCCACAAGTGGCGGCCAGGGACCAGGCCAGACATGCACGGGATGCTGGTGGCTGAGCTGATACTGACGCAGGAGAGGGAGTCCATGTCATTTACAGAGAGCGAAGGAGTCTCTGAAGCTACAGAATGGGAGGGAAGATGTCAGATCTACTGGGGGCAGCACCCCCGTGTTCGCTGAGCTGCATTCAACAATGGTGAAGCCAGACAGGAGGGCTAAAAATGGCCCTCAGGCCCACATGCCACAGACGCAGCCCAGAGAAGAAAGAGGCCGGGCTCCAGGACCTCAGTCTGTTTATTACCCCACACTGGGCTTATTCCCCATGTGGGAAAAGCTCGATTCAATTCAGCTTATCAGGTCAGGCACCCAGTCTGCAGAAGACCCTGATTTAGACAGATGAATCAGGTCGGTGCCCGCACTCCTGGAGCCCGTGGTCTAGTAAGAATACAGACATTGCGTGGGAGGTACAACAGCGCAATGACAGAGAGATGGGGCTCAGGGCTAAAAATAATCAATTCTCCGTGCAGGAATGGAGATCAGGGAAGGCTTCCCAGACGAAGCAACAATTGAGCTAGATTGAATAGGTAACAAGAATTACACTAAACAAAGGGAAAAGCCCATTCCTTTTTACTTTTGGATCGACAGAAGTCTGGATAAATATTTCTCACTGGAGACATCAGAAAGGCATTTCACAGTGAAGTTTGCACTCATGAGTCTTGAAGTAGCAGGACTTCCACCGGCAGAGAATGAGACAAGGGCGGTCTGGACAAGGAGGGGGCCGGACTGCAAAGTCCCAGTGGGAGGAAAGTGAGCCTGTCCGCAGAACAGCGACCCTGCAGACAGGCTGCCTGAGAATGTGAGGGCAGCGGGGAAGGCTCTGAAAGCCATGGAAAGTGTCACGCTTTAATTAATAGAGACGCAATGACATTGCTGAATTGGTAATACCCAGGAACAGATTAACTGGCTGGGAGAAGGAGATCACTAGCTAGAAATGCTGAGAACGTGAATCCCCGATTCCTGCCAGATACTCTCTTGGGACCAGGGACCCCCTTTGTCTTCGATTTAAAATGTCCTACTGCCAAACCCAACCCTGCCATAGTTACCCAGAGTTCAGCTTTGTACCTGATGTTGGTGGCGCTGCCACGGTGGAATCGAACAGATCATACGCATTTTCAGTCGCCATGGGACAGGTGTCGCCATCTATGACATGCAAAATAAGAGAAGGAAAACAAATTGTCAGAAGTTTTCATTTCCCTCTCAGCAGCACTCGAGGGCGCTGAGGGAGAACACAGCGAATAGCAGACACACACAGCATTCATTCACATCCGCGCTGGGCCTCACTCCTGCCAGGCCATGTGCAGGACGCGGGGGATAAGAGTGAGCAGGCCTGGTACCCTCCCCGGAAGGACCCCCTCCCCCCGCCCCTGCTCCCCGGAAGGGCCCTCTTGTCCAGACAAGTAAACAGGAAGTTTCCCTTCAGAGTGGTCAGGGCTAAGGGGGGAAAGTCTGGGCCTAAGGTAACTCTGGTGAAACCCGAGGAGAGAAAGAAGTGCAGGCAGAGGAATGAGTGAGCCATCACGACGAACTCAGGGACAGTCAAGCTCTTCAACTGGCTGAGCCCAGGGTGCCGGGGAAGGACACGGCGAGATGCCAGGCCAGAAGTGTGAGGACCGCAGGGGCCCACTCAAGGGGCTGAGGCCTGTGTGTTGGACTGGAGGAGGGAGTCTGGAGGCTGCTGCAGGAACCCGAGCCCCCCAAAGTAGGATCTGGGATGTGGTGCACGTGAAACAACGTGAGGAGATGAAACTAGTTACACGTTGTAAGAGATGGCCTGTGACGCATACGGCGTGGAAAGCACCTTCTCTTCGGAACTCTCCGTAGTTGTGGGTGGGACGGCACGGTAATCAGATTTCTTGGAAGAGGAGACCGAGGGACGGAGACTGCGGTGATCTGCCCAGCATTATCTGGAGCACGGGTGGCCCAGCGAGGACCCTGAAGAGGCCCCGCCCAGCTCCTCCCCCAGGCACACTGTGAGGGACCGCTTTCTACCAAAAACTTTCAAACTGGTGCACTTAATTACAGTCCTGAAAAGTCTGCAAAGGAAGAAATGCTGCTGCCTATGATACCATCCTAATCTTCGCTCGAGGAAACTGGAGAACGTTCCCGCCGAGTCAGGGCTGTGACTCCCGAACACATTCCTCTGGACACCTCTTGCAAGGCACACCCAGGGTTGGCCTGGGACGAATTTCGAAAGCAGGCACAGGCTGTTTGATGGCGTCCTCACCTCGGCTGCCCCAACTCTCCTTCTAGGGCACCCCGAGCACTGAACCGCTCTCCCTGCTTCGGTCTCCCCAGCCCACCCCCACGATCTCCTTGGTCCCACCTCCTCAGGGCCCTAAGAGGGGCGGGGAGCAGACCGATATTTGAAACCGTGATGCCCACCGCGGACGTATAGTCCATGCAGACGGTGACAGAATGGCACCCTCCAACCCTTCGAGATTCTCCAAGAGGATTTTATCCAAGAATACCGTTTAACAGCAAAAAGCATATTAACATCAACATTTACTAAAGCTCCAAATCGGAGACCAATTTCATAATCACCAGTGTAATGGTTTGGTGTCAGACAATCTGAAAACAATAATTAAGAAGCCCGTGTGAAAAAAGGAAAACCATTTATCACGTAATATTGGGCAAAAACAAAAAAAGGGCACAGAATGGCACAAAACCCAACTTGAACAATATATGCCTACATTTCGTTATACCAAATAAAGAGAAACATGCAAAGTAAAAAATTAACATTTTGTAGAATCGTGAAGGATTTTTTTTTTTCACCTGCAAATTTGTCACGTCATCTCTTTGGTTAAAATTTTAAATTCCTTATCAAGGAAAAACCAAGCTTGAAAGCAGAATGACTGGGTACTCTTGTGTAAGAAATTTTGATTTTTAATTAAAAGCAACAGACTTAATTCCCAATCCAGGTAAAGATAAGTCCCGACTTTCATACGGTACTTCTTTATAAAGCATGCTGACATTCCTTGTCCCACTGGATGTGCACAGCCACCCTGTGGGCGTAAGGATGACGACCCCCGGGCTCCGGTCACTCTGGAAGGTCAGGTGGTACTTCAGGGACGGCAGTGGACTCGGAGCTAAAAACCGATTTCTAGCTCCAGTCTCCGACCTACCTGTGTCGCTTAGGGCAAGTCCAGGACCCTGAGTCTCAGCTCCTTCATTCACAGAGCAGAGACGATGGCCTCACCATGTGCTGGTACATTCCAGGCCCTCTGCGGGGCAGGTGGCAGAAGGGTGACCGAACCCAGTCTTGTCCTCTTTCTGCCACCCTAAACGGCCTCTGCAGGGCTAGACAATAAACCCACAAGCAAATGCAAAAAGGAACCAGTTTTCCTACCTATCAGGATGCTTTTCAGATCCCGAAAAACACTGTCAGCCAGACTAAGAGGTTTAAATTCTCTTTTGAAAGCAGTAAGAGGGACTGAAAAGGGTTTTCGGCAGTGGAGTGATGTGGGCAGGACTAAATGGATAGGAGGAGCAAGACCCGAGGCGGCTGGGAGCCCACACTCCACTTCTCTGAGAATCAGGAGGCCCCAAAAAGAAATGACACCATTTTGCCAAAGGTGACAGCTAATTAGCGGCCAGGTCCCTTGGCTCCTAGGGTACAGCATGTCTGCTGTCGATGGAAAGACACCTCCGTGAGCAAGGCACCGTTCGGAAGCTCGCACATCCCACAGACGCACAGGGCTGCACTCTCTGAGTGCGGAGGGGCGGGGAGCAGTACCGTGTCTGTCCAGCCGAAGGGGCCGCTCGCGGGTGGGCAGGGTCTGGAGAGCTGAGGCGAGTGCTGCGTCCTGGGCCTTCCTTCCGCCTTTGGCCAGCTGCTCCTCCAGCTTGCTCTGCAGCGCGCAGTTGGTCCCGATGCTCCTTTCCAGCTGCGCCCGCAGGGCCTGGACCTCTGTCAGGAGGCCGTGCAGGTCCCCGAGAGCGCCCCGCCCCTGCCAGCCGTCTGCCAACGCCTCTGCTCCAGAAGCTGCAAATACGTGCAACGGGAAGCCCTGACATCTTCCGCCACCGAAGGGTCAGCCAAGAAAGGAGCTCACCGTTTTAACCTCGCCGCCACCATCGCCCTCCCCTCCCTAAGAACTAGGTACAATTTAAATAACGACTTGACTTTAAAAACAAAAATATTGGCAGACTTAATTGCTGCTATTCCACAGGCTAAATAAGAGCCAGAAATTAATTTTTGCTTCTGGCCATAAAAGCCTAGCAAATTGCATACCAAACCCCGAAATTATGTCTAGTAGTAATAAAACCTATTTGGGCTGGAATTATAGAATGAAAGGGGCTGACTTTAAGAGCCACAGTATATTAAAAGGTACAACAGCAAGAATAAGAAAAAGCAACTTGAGGAGAAAATGAAAGCTGTGAGGTGGTGATCCTTTTCTAGATAAACTTTCAATAGTGAGAAACCATCTGGAAAATTAGTTTAAAAAAAAAAAAACACCACACCTCAAAATTGATTCTAAACCATTAGTCTATAGTCAGATCGCTCTGATCCGGTATCTCTCTGAGGACACAGAGGGGACCAGGGCCAACGACCACCTCCGGAGCAGTGTCCACTATGGAGTACATGGCTCCATCCTTACTGGCTGAATGAATGGGCAAAAAGAAACAATACTAGCAATAAAATTATAATAAAAGTTACTTCTTGAGTGCCCACTATGTGCCAGGCACTAGGATTCTTTTAATAAATGATCTCATTTAATTTTCACAACGCTATACAATAGCTATCAGCAGGCATGTTTTATAGAGGAAGAAACAGGCCCCAGGGGGTGAGGTGACCTGCCGCAGGCAGTGACACCGTGAAGCAAGGCGGTGAGGACCCAGACCCCGGCTGGCCTGACTCCTGAGCTGAAGCCCTTCCATGGTTCCTACGGCTTCTTTGGAAGAAGGGTGAGCCCGAGAGCTTGCTTCAAAATACACCTGCTCCACCCAGGAGGCAAGCACAGGTGTGACGACAGCATTTCAGGCAAGAGCGCCGACCCCGCAGTCCGGGTGAGCTGACGGCCCGTGACACAGAGCCCAGGCTGAGGGGGGCCGTGGACCGGAGCGCCCAGTACCTCTCAGGGTTCTGTGTTCCTCGTCCAGCTTCTCGTACACCCTCAGCTCCACTCGGAGGGACTGGAGCAGCTTGTCGTTCTGGGAGAGCAGCTGCTGCCTCCACTCCGCCTCCTCCTGCACCCTGCAACGGCCCCAGCACCACGGGGAGGAGAGGTCAGTTCTCACTCAGTCACTCACGCAGGCCAACTCTGCCCTCGGCTAGAGGAGTGTGGACAGCGGGGCCCGCGTGGTTAAGGACCCCAGTCGCAGCCACTGTGAGGTGCGTGCTTTCTAACCCTCACTTCGGGGCTATGAGGAAGTGAAGCCCAGGACTGTGATGGCGAAGACAATGACCTGGCCAAGTCAGCGCACCACCCTGGGGAGCCCAGAGTGATGTCGCTCACTAAGAGAGCGGGGCACTCACAGGAGCTGACAGACCAATGAAACGTGTGGGGCAAGACAGAGTCTACAGGGAAACTGCCAAGAGCAGTCAGTACGACCCTTTTAAAATCTGAGTCAGACCCATGCTCCTCCTCCACTCAGAATCCTTCCCAACGGCTTCCCGTGTGACTCAGTGAAAACCAAAGCCCGTACACCGACTGGGCCTTACGCGGTTCAGCATCCAGCCACCTCTCTGCCCTCACCCCCCGCCACGCCCTCTCTCCTCCAGATGCACTGGCCTCCCTGCTCTGCCCTGCAGAGGCCAAGGACACCCCACCTCGGGGCCCTTACCGTCCCGTCCAAAAACAACCCTCCGCCAGGTGTCTGCAGAGCTCACACCCTCACTGCCTCAGGTCACTGCTCAGGATGGGTCCGTAGTGCAGAGAGGTCCCCCAGCCCCCCCTGGAAAAGCAACAACAGCAACTCCCTCCCCCAGGCCCCACCCCCCTTACTCAGACGACCTCGCTCCTTGCATTTCATTCCCACCTGACCCATTACGTGTTGCGTGTTGCTGTCTTCCTACCCCCGCCTGTGCATGAGGGCAGGGCCCGGCGCACCCTGTTTCATCACGGCAGCCCAGCGCCTGGACGCCGGCCTGGGCACGGCTGCACCCGCCCACTACCTGCTCAGCTCGCTGTGGCTGTCACAGAGCTCCTGGAGCAGCTGCTGGCTGTGCCTCTCCTTCTCGCCCACCTCCTTCTGCAGCCTGTCCTTCTCTCCCTTCACACAGGCAAGCTCTTGCTGGAGGTGCTCAAGGTTCGCAGTCTTCCTGGAGAGGGACTCTCGTAATTTTTCATTCTCCTTCTGTTTATCTGCAAACACGAAAAGCGCGGCTGAGAAGAGACACCATTTGTTTTTTCCAACCTTATTACGCAAATACGGCACTTCAGCTCGAGCACTCCAAGAATACAAAAGAGAACGAGATTTAATCTGGCATTTATGATTCTGGCATTCCAATTATCTCATGCATTTTGGGCAGATAAATCTGTCAACATCAAGGCTGCAGATTAAACGTCACTGGGATGAAATGGGCCTGTTTAATTTTCTATTAAATAATGGGCTGTGCAAACCTACTTTGCCTTCACAGAGCAAACAGTGGATAGAAATTATAGACAGAAACAAGAAACAAGCTCCAAACTCTGGCAGTGCGTGTTGGGAAAGTCCGCCAGCCTCCCACAAGGCCAGCCAGGCGGTGCCCTGAGGACAGCACCTCTCCCGAGAAATAAATACACGCAGGGCACAGGGGCAGCCGTCAAGGGCACGCTCGGAGGCAGTGTGGCGTGCTCACGTGCTCTTCCGCTTTCTGACTCCATAACCTTGAACAAGTTTCTCCCCTTTCCTGTGCCTCGGTTTCCTCATGTATCATTGTGGGGATTAACGGGGTGACTAGGTGTAAAAGGGCTTAGCACGGGGCTTTACAAGCACTTTGAGGGCTGCCAGCAGCGCTGGTGATGGTAACAGCTAACAGGCCCACAGAGCTAACTGCAGACATGACATGTATCATCTTATTCACTCTTCACAGCAAACCTCCAAGGTAGGTACTATTATTATTCTCTCCATTTTCCAGACAGGAAAATAAGAAACGAAAAGGTTAAGACCTCCCCCAAGATCACACAGCTAACAAGCGGCAGAGCCAAGATTCGGGCCCAGGTTGTCTGATTCTCCTCTTAACCACGACACAAATCATTTCTGAGCAAGTTTCTCCTCCCCACTCAGACTCCAGCCATACTTAGCGTCATCTGATTCCTGACAGGTCTGTACTCGCCCCATCCCTAAGCCCTCAGCCTGTGTCTGCTCTTCCCTCCTGGTCCATCTCAACCTTAGGCACCGTGATTAACCCCAACTTGTCCTCTAGACTCCGCTTCCGAGGACCAGTTTCCCTGGGTCAGGATGCCATCTCCAGGGTCCTGCAACCAACTCTGAGCCTGCCTTCGCCATGGCTACGCCTCACAGTGGCCTGCGGTGGGCGGCCTGGCTGTCCTTTCCGTCAGACTGTGAGCCCTGGCAGAAGCGGGCCCAAATCTGTATCGGAATCTACACAGGCCCTGACACAGAACCAGAGTCTCTGCTGAGTGAACGAACCATCTGCAGAAGCCTTAATTTCATCTCTCACCCCAGAGTCGGCACGAACACCTCCATGGAAAGTGAACTAAGCTGGCCCACGTGCCAGCTCCACCACCTTCCAGGTCTGTGACCACGGGTCGGTCACTCCCCTAGGCCTCAGTTTCTCACCTGTCAAACAGGACTAAGACCATGTCATTCCAGGAGCCCGTTAAGTGTCGAGAGGTCTTGTACGTGAAAGCTCCTTGGGGGGCGAAGCTCCAAACAGAAGGAATTAAGAGAAGGGATCTTTGTTAAGAAATACTGGAAAACTTTCCCGAGAGTGGGAAATCTCTGGTTGAGAGTCTGGCAGTAATATATTGCAGGCCTTCCTTCTCTCTTCCACTGAGAATTCAGACAAATGAGAGGTGGCTGTACAGAGGGAATGGGTAACAGGTAAAGAAAGTAATGTTTACTGGGCCCCACGAGAGACGCTATGCTGAGGGCTTCACAGTGTTTGTCGCTACAGCCCTGTGGGGTATTCCTATCTTACAGCTAAGAATACTGAGGTTCGGAGAGAGGTTAAGTGACCTGCCCAAAGTCAGAGCCACAGGATGCGACTCAGGTTGGTCGGACTCTAGTGCCTGCGTTAGTGCCAGCTCAGGTTGGTTAGACTCTAGTGCACGCCACAGAAGGCTGTGGGGCTGGCTCTAGGCTGCGGGGCTCTAGGCTGCGGGTGACACCTTTGACTCTCACCTCTAGACCCTTTAGCAAGCATTGTATTGAGGGCCTGGTTCTGCTTCCTCAGGAAACGAATTTCTGATGTCAGAGAATTATGCAGTTCTGAATCGTAAGCAAAAATGTTTGAAGAACCTATAAAAACACATATAAATAGTGATTGATGAAGAGTGTCCAGGTCATGTAGAACTTTCTAGAAAACAGTTTTGAATAATGAGGACGCACAACATACAAGGGATAACACTCTTGTGAACTAGATAGGGTATTACCAGAGCCCAGAGGGAAATGAGAGTGAGCTTGAAATAGGATGCAAGAGGGGGATCCCCGCACCTTACCTGTCCTAAGGGAGAGTGACACAGGAGACCTACGCTGGGTGGGGGGTGAGTGACAGCCTTACCCTCCACAGATCTCTCTCCAGAAATCCAAACCCGTATAATCCACAGCCTGCCAGACCTGTCCCAGCCCACAAAGCCAAAGCTGAATTCCTCACCTTTCTTCCCTCACTCTTCCAAACCTGCTCTTTCTCCCGTTTTCTGCCCCTACAGATGGTGTCGCCACTGCCCCTAACCCCAGTGAGAAACCTGGAAGCCGTCCTAACACCTCTCTCTTCTACTGCCCCGTCAGACAAGCATGACTGCGGACGCCTCCCACAAACGCCTCGGACACCAGCTCACTCTTTTTTGCCGCTGCGGCTCAGGCTTCATTGCCTTGCCTCCCGGCTACGCCACCAATGGGGTTATCATCTGAAATACGGTCCGTTCATGTAATTCTCTGCTCAAAAACATCTGACAGCCCACCACTGCAAAAGACAATCAAATAAAGCAAACACAGGGTCCAAACTTCAGATGGCCATTATTTAGCTCCAATTCCATGGCGTACCCCACACCCTCTCCATCCTAGATCCTCATGTCCTCAAATGCAGCCAAACTGGGCCACGTTGGTTGGTGGTCACACATCTCCTCAACTTTGGAGAATGAGGTACTTTACTCCCCTTGCCTACCACCTTCTTCACCTGTCAAAATCATACTCGATTCAACTCTTAGCTCACATTCTCTGCCTCTTAAGTGTTTGCTAAGGAGATCAGGGGGTCTAAAGCTAGACAGACTTTACATGTCTCCCCACGCTGTGGTCCATCTCCTGAAATCCCGTCTCTTCCTCTGGCCGGACGCTTCCCTTGACACTCCATCTCGACACTCCCCGTCCTCCGAGTTTTCTACCTCTGTACTATACATAACGCTCATGTCCATAGCACCCCCTGGAGAGTACCTATGGTGTGCAAGGCCCTTTCCGCACGTGACAAGCAGATGCTTTCTCTCCGTCTTCCTTACCGACTGTCGACTGAACCACGGAATAAAATGCCAGATATCTGCTTCCCCAGCTTCTGGCGCAGCTAACTCTGGTCCGTGAAACTTGAAAAGAAGCCTGCTGGGAGCTTCTGAGAAAGATCTCCCACCCAGATGAAAAGAGAAGGACAGGGAGAAGCCCTTCCCACTTCCTTCCCATGATCCAGACACTGTCCAGAAAGGGAGTGATGCTTGTAATTACTGCAGTCATCACAGGCACTAACCCCAAGCCCTGCTATCACTGAACCATTAAATCTGCCTTAGAACTGCCTGCCTCTGGATTTCTTGTTATGTAAGAAAACATAAATCTCCACTGTTTACACCAGTTTTTACGCATATTCTGTTAGCGGCAGCTGAAAGCATCCTGGTACACAAGTGATTATCTGGAACAGTCAGACTCCCTGTAAGGTATGACATCAGCTCTCCCAGAAGCCAAAGTTCATACTCTCCATTCTCCAGCACTACATTTTTCTCATGCCCACAATTCACTTACCACAATGTCCTACGGCTTTTCAATTCACGCATGTCTCTCCCTGCCACCTTCCTCCACGCTCCTCTACGAATTCTCGGGGTCTTTTCAGTGATACCTGCGTCTGAACCACGGCTCTGGCTTCTTAACTGCGTGACCTAACCAATCACATAACTTCCCTAGGTCTCCATTAGCTCAATGAAAACGATCGATGTCGTTATTATTGTGATTACCATTTGTATTAATATCATAACTAATGATAGGCTGGAGCTAACACAGGACCAAAGAGCAATCTGGATAAACAGGAAAAATTCTACAGAAGTCTACCATGACCACAGCTAAGTTGGTCACTTTTCAAAAAGAATAATCAGGCCAAACAGCAGTTCCTGACAAAGCCTGAGCTGAAAAGCCAGTCTTTTTCCTCTGGCCACCATCAGTATAAGCTCATGTAAGTGGTGACAAGCTGGAAGACCTGGCCCATGAGATGACAGTTTTTAACAACGCTCCACCTCAACACCACAAGGAGCATGCCTCTCTCAAACCTGCTCCCGGACGTACATCTCATGGCAGGGGGCAGGCAGGGCCACGACTGTTTCTTTGTCTTTTCAGAGACTGTGATGACATGGTGAGGACAGCATGTCTTTCCACCAGCCTAAATACTTGTTGAATCCCTTTCTGTAAACCTTCCCGTCAAAGTGAATTACTCTGCAGAGCAATTGGCTGCTCCATTATAGCTGGTGGCCATTTGAGCCCTCGAATAATTGTATAATTGGATTTGCCAGGGAAAATGTAAAACAGAATGAATCTAATTCAGGCATTACCACGAGTGAACGTGAAGGGCCCAGGCGTGTATTTCTTTCCTGTGTTTGATATGACTAATAACTCAGATTAACCGACTTCCCTGGGGGTAGGAGGGGAAGATGCAAGATCGGGGAGGTGGATGGAGAGAGTGAGGGAACCACTCTGAACCAAACTGGAGCATGCGCAGTACTTTGGAAAGATGTCCTTCTGGGCCGATGGCTATGGTGGGCTGGAGAGGAATGAGAACTGGACTAGGAGGTCCAAAGACACAAGTGCTGCCACCGAAGACATCCTTCCAGGACTCAGTTATCTCATCTCTAAAAATGGGAATGACATTAGCATCCTGCCCTTTGCAGAGCTTTGCGAAGTTAAACTAGGAATGTTATGCGAAGCAAAATAGTAAAATAAAATTGATAATGATGAAACAACCATTTGTTGAGTGGAGCACCCAGCAAGGCCCCATTCGTAACACTGCCTCGTTTAATCTTACAATGACTCTTATAATTAAGATTGGGAGAGGTGGGGGGACTTGCTTAAAGTCACAAAGCTATAAACAGAAGAATTGGGATCCACACCTAGGTGGTCCAATCCCAAACAATCTCAGGCTTTTCGTAGTGCACGGAGCTGCTCTCAAGACACATTCTTCACAGAATAAAGATACTTTCTTTGGAGCAATAAGAAAAGGTGTCCAAAATGTATTGTTCAATGAAAACCAAGGGACAGAATAGTGATAGAAAGTATTCTACCTCTGACTTAAGTGAGAGAGGGAATGAGAATATATATTTGTATTTACATTTTAAAAACACTGTTTAAGGATACAGAAGGAACAAACAAAAGCGGGAAGAGACGGGAGAAGAGGATTAATGGGTATGGGATGGAGATATTAATTTTTGAACCACATGACTATCTTACCTATGAAAAATAAAATTCTTCATGAAAGAACATTCCATTCAGAGCTACCTGTGGCTATGCAGGAATACTGGTGATCTTTTGATTGGCATGTTGAGGTTTACCAGACTGTTACAATGCTAATATTTTTATAATCTATTATTAACAAAAACACAAAATACTGCTTTGTTTTATTTTAAAATACCTATCTATGTCTCCGCAGCTTCTAAAGGCAAACCACAAGTCAACCCAATTCGCGATGTCAGAGGCTGGCAGATTTCTCCAATGCCTGGAAAGTTAATACTTATCAAGTACCTGCTTTGTGACAGGGTGTACCACGTCAAGTAGCTCACATAATTCTCATCACGACAGGATAAATGGAAATTATTATCCCCATTTTATAGCTAAATTACTAGAACTAAGAGTCTGCAAGGTTAAATGAGGTCACCCTAGAGGAAAACGGCAAAGTCAGGACTTGACCCGAAGTGTCTCTGGCCACAAGTCTGAAGCTCTTCCCAATGCACAGAATGGGCAAATGCATGGCAAGTGGAGCGCTCGGGGCCCACACGGCCCGTGGGAAGGGCCCCTCACCTTGATCAAACTCAGACTCCTGTCGTTCCAGCTGTCTCCGCAGCTGTTCATTTGTCTTAATAGAGTCTTCTAAACGTCTTCGCAAACTTCGAATTTCTTGTAGATGTTCCATTAGTAGGTCTATAGGAAGGAGGAAATTTTTAAAGTCTGAAGCCCCCGACAAAGTGAGTAATTTCTAGATTAGGCAGTGATCTTGACAATCCAACAGTACTGGATGTATTAAGACAGTCCGCAACTGGCAATTCTTTCCCAGGCACGAAGAGGCTGAGCTATTGCCCACGGCCCACAGACACAGTTCTGGAGTGATTCTCCGCAGCCCTCCACGATGAAGGTGTTTTACATCACGTGGAAAAATTATATTCCATACGATTTTAATGCCAACTCTAATGCAGCCCTTTATTCTTCTAAATATCAAATATTAAAACCTTCCTTATGGTGAAACTGACAGATCACTTTCGAATCTGCCTGAATTGCCTGAGAGTTGATTAAACTTCCTTCATTATGAATCTAGATATTTTCAAGACTAATTCTTTGAAAGGAATATGTTTCCTTTCATCTATCACTTGCTAATTTAAGACTTAAAAACAAAATAAAACAATAATCTCAAGCTAGTGAGAATAGCAAGAAAAGTACTCTCGAGAATATATCCTCTCAGCGTGAGTATAAATGTATGTGACTTTTCGGGACTATTTTTATCATTAGACTTAGAAAGGTTCTTTTTAACGTCTTTTACCAAATAACTCTACTTACAGGAATTTAGCGATCACCAGAGATGCTCACAACCATTTGACAGAATGCATAAAAATGTTCGTGTTGGCACTACATATAACAGTAAGAACTGAAAATAAATTATTAAATAAGTCATATTACATCCATTATGATGTAGTATTATACAGCTACTAAAATTATATTATGAAGACTCTATAAATAACATGGAAAAACAGAGACACAAAAGAGCTTAGCGACATAATCACAACTCTATTTCAAAACTCGCTGACAGGAAAGACATACGCAAAACAAGGAAACAAACCTGAGTATTAACAGAGGTTGCCTTTGGGTGTAGATTTTAGGCTTTAAAAAACTACTGCATTACATCTTAAAATTATATTTAATAATACACAAAAAATTTAAATTTCCAAATTTTCTAAAATGAGCAAATTTTTTTTTTTTTTTTAGCCTCGGCCACACCTCAATTTTATAAAGAAAGCAAGCAGCATAGTTCCAATCTAGAGGTAGGTTTCTAGAATCAGTGTTTAAAGCATAATCACATTAAGTATCCAAAGGCAAAACTATGTCTTTAATTCATTAATTAGGGTATACTCGGTATGTCTTAGTAATGTTTGTTTTAAAACATTCTACTAATGTTATGACTCGGTTTTAATTCCTCCAAAATGACTTTCATTTACAAGTGGCACAATGTTACAGATCTTTTCCTAATTAAATAGTAATTTCGCCATGAATTTGAATGTTTATGAGATGACTTAATTCCCAAACCCTCGGCTATCTCCTATTAATGCCAGAAGTGTGGCAAGTCATTTGCGGGAACGTCTGAGGCCCTCGCTGCAGCCCAGCACTGAAGCACCCTGTTTGCAAGGAACTCCTGGCACATCCTGGCACCGCACCTGCCGGCCCTGCCTCGCGGCCATGCAAATCTTCCAGTGGCTAGTCAGGTCGGAGGGAGTCAGGAACTTATCTGTTCTGACTGCAGCTTTCCTTGCTGGTTGATCCACATCACACACTGCCAGTTTCTGGTACGAGTCATCTTCTACTGAGTCTGGCCGGGAGCTGGAATCATCCCTTGGGCTTAAGGAAACATTCCCGATCGAACCGGACACCACTTATTAATTATGCAGCCCTCGCCAAGGAGGAGGAAACCCTATATTCGCCTTTACGAAGTGGGAGAAAAATACCTGTCCCTCTTACAATAATACCCTTCTGACAAATGCCAACTCTTTAAAATCGTAAATCCCGTTAAGAAGCATCTACCAGAAAACAGTAAGTGCCTCTTTTGCCTAGGCATTGCAATTTATAGAATCTAGGTTAAGAACTGCCCCCAAAATAACAGGAAAGCTTCACGTTCAAAGATATTCCCCGCAGCAATGCTCACAATTGTGAAATTTTAAAAATGACTTAAATGTTCAGCAACGGAGGAACGTACGAAAACTGTGTTCGGCCATCTCCACAGACTATTCTAAAGCCACTGGGAATGATGTTATGTAACGTATCAGAAAGCATATGATATAATGGTAAGTAAAAAAGACACACGAAATTCTCTCTCTATTCAGGTTATAAATACGACAAAAGGAAAAACAGATGCAGAGACTGAATGTCTGAAGACAAAGAAACCAAGGAAGCTAACAGGGGTTACTAAGATGGCTCCAGTGAGCACGAACCCCACTCAGGAAAGCACCCCGTAACCCACTAGGAGAGCATGACGCGCCCCACGTCATGGGTCCCCAGAGGAATCAGAAATAAAAGATGCCTGAATGGTTCTACACCGGAATTAAACCAAGCTTGGGGGGGCAGGCAGGGTGGAGGCCAGAAAACAGAGGGGCAGGCAAGAGGGAAAAATAGCAAGAGGGCTCTAAAGAACAGGGACCTCTAATATTCCCATGTAAAAGAGCCGGCTTGCTGCATGGTGACCCAGCCCCTCCAGTTCCTCACACCCCCACCCAAGTCTGCTCCTCCCACAGAGGCCTGTGGAAATGGTCTCGGGGGTTCTTGGAAAGGGACTGAGTTCCATGTCACACTGACACAGTGCAAGGGGTGGCAATAGGGACAGGGAAACAATTCATGATCTGACCTAAATTAGGAGAAGGCCGACTGTACATAGAAACTCAGAGAAATTGGAGAGGGATACAGCCAGAAATCCAAAGAAAGCAAATTTGGGCAATTGGTTTCTGAAGACCCCAGCTGATACCTGAGTTACATCAGACATGTACACTTCACGCTCTACGTATGTTTTCAAACTGAGTTTCTCTGTGCCCTGAGTGTCCTAAGGAGCCTATGAGGCCACCACAGGGGACAAAGGCTCCACTCTTATCTGTTTTACATATTGGGCTTCCATGCAAAGATTCATCTGAAAAAAAAGGGAGAGAGATGTTCTGTCGATTAAAAAAAAAAAGATAAAAAATTTTTGAAAACCACTGTTCTTTGTGATCAGGTGCCAACAAAGAACTTTAGCAAAAAGGTGCCAGTGTCCGATTTGTGCAAACAACTCACCAGAAGAAAGGAGAGACCAAATGATGTCAGTTGAGGTCCAGAGTCTGTATCAGGGGTCAGAAACCTATGGTCCCTGGGTCAAATCCACCCACCACCTGTTTTAGTAAATAAAGTCTTACGGGAACTCAGCCACAACATTCATGTGCATATTGTCTACGGCTGCTTTTTGCTGCAACAGCAGGATCGAGTAATGGAAACAAAGACCATATGCTCCACAAAGCCTAAAATATTTACTATCTGGCCTTTTGCAGGAAAAGAGTACCGATCCCTGGTCTATCTGTTCTGAGGTATACATTCCTTGAACTTCTGAAATATGCTGAATTATAAACACTAAGCCCTACCTAATACCCCAACAGGAAGTGATCAAGGCTGCAGAAACAGAGGCGGTGAAGGAGAGCTTAGGGGCAGGCGGGGCCTTGGGGGCTGATTCTACCAACTCAGCCCATGGCTCCACGTCAGAGGCAGGACAAGGGGCTGACCCAGAGCGCCGAGAGTTACACAAAAGAGAAACAGAGCAGACGTAGAGAATTACGAAACGTTCAAACAGGGGTTAAGGACTCCAGGCATCTGTACAATTCAAAGCAGAAGAGTCTCCCAAGTGAACCTGCCTTAGGAAGAGTTTGAAAGAAACAAAGGAAATTAACCAGACTTGGAACTGACACATAACCTCGGTGCTTTCCAGCGTGCCACTGTTCGAGAGCGAGGAAATGGCAAGTCATATAATAAGTCACCATTTAAAAAATAAAAATGACTTTGCCCCCATCACCACACTTTCAACAATCGTAGCTTCCCCCGGTAATAAATGATACTCTTCATAACCAGCTTTGGCCCTCACAGGACCTCTTTTCATCAGAGAAATATTCAAATGTCACTACACTCTGCTTACTAAGGCAAGATGATAAATTGTTGTTTAAACCAGGAAACCTTGGCTATGTTTAAAATGCTTCGTAAGGCTTAACTTACCTTGAGAAAAATTGTTCGCTATAACTGAAGTCTTCTCCATCTCGCTGTCCTGCTTCTGGTCTTGTGAGGAGGACTTTTCGGATATTTCACAATCGGACAAGGCGTGAGAGGCTGAAGGCTCAGGAGACTCGGGTAGAATGTGTTTGTAGGTCAAGTTGTCGTCCTCAGTCCTTGACCATTGGGAATGAAAGAGAAATCACTTTCCACGCTAAGATCCCAAACCCGGACCATAACTTACGATTACTGGGCTCTCTGTAATTTCCCCCATCTTCGTAATGTTTTAGAGTACTTTTATTTTCCTAGGGCATTTTTAGCAAGGATATTCTAAAAACAAAACGTACTCAGTGGGCTTGAGACAGGAGCCAACGAAGAAAGGGACACTTATGGAGAGAGACAAGTGAGGACGTCAGTCAACAGCAACCGTTCGCCAAACGCCAGCGTCGTGCGAGGCATTTCAGATGTGCTGTCTGACTTGGTCCTCAGAGAAACCCTCTGAAGTAGGGAGTACGATCCTCACTTAGCGCTGGAAAGACTGAGGCTCATCATAAACTCGTCCCCTGCATCACAGCTTTACTCAAGGGGTGGAGCTCTGCCTTCAGGGCCCCAGGAGAAGGTGGAAGGCCGGCCCAAATCCATGAAGGGGCCTCATGGGTTTAAAACTCTCGAAATCCTTGTGGTCCTCAAGTAGGTCCCAATATCACCATTCTGGCAATCATCTGGTCATTAACCGGTATTTCCCAAGGGCCACCTAAGCGATGAGTAAAAACTCCTGGAACTCTGTGAAAAACCCATGTGACTCTCCATTATAGATAAGTTCCTTAATTTAAAGCTCTTTTTTCTCCCACTTTTTCCTATTGCTTCTCGTCTCATTATTCATAAGCTCAGACGAGAGCAAAGGACTCCGAAGCTGCAACGTATCCATTAACAGGTAAACACAAGATGCAACTCTGCGCAGACAGCGTGATGGATACCTGGGCTTGCTGCTGCCTTGCAAAGTGTGGAATGGGCCAAGGGCACCCATTTAATTAGCTTAGGAGTGACCCATGTGAGTGCTAAGCCTACAGCTGAAAAAAAGAACAGAAGGAAAGAAACAAACCTGTCAGAAATGGAAAGGGTGACACATGGTTGAGGAGGGCTGAAAGAGGCTCCCTGCGTCCCTCCAGCCCATCCTCCAAGAACCATGACAGTCTTTCAAAATGGCAAGTCTAGTCCCTGGACACTCTCCTCTTCTCACACGGCAGAATTTAACAGTATTTGAGGACCAGCCCAGCATGGCCCTGCCTGTCTCTCCAGGCTTGACTCTCACATTTTGCGTGCCAGCCACACGGCTCAAAGGGGCCATGGACACTCTCCCAAACAACCCCCAGCCCTCGACTCTCCTTTAGATCTCAGCTGAGACTGTCTCCAGTCTGGGAGGCCTCCACAGCCTTCGACGGCATGTGATGTTATTGTGAGGATGGAAGTAGAGGGCTGGACTGGGAGGGATCTTTGAACATACTGCAGTGGGAAAGGAGTATTTCTTCTAAATTTACAAAGCCCTGGTTAAATGTCCTCCAGTGAGCTGTGATTACCTCCCTGCCTGCTCGCTCGAATGATGCTCATGGCCTTCATGATGCAATAAAAACTAAAATTCTATACCCCAGATTGGTCTCTATTTCTTTATTTTACCTCCAGGAGCCCAAAGGGCTATAGTTCCAAAGAGGAGGGAAGTGACCATAGCACTAATAGCATTCAAAACCTTTAACAAGTAAACAGAGGAGGGCGAGACCTTGACATTGCCAGTTGGCCATGCCCTTAAGCTAAGAGAGTATACGATCTCCTTATTCCATGAACATTTTCTGAATTCCAACTACATGCCAGATACTCGGGGCTAGAGCAGGTATAAAGGTATTAAAAACATACTCTTTGCCCTCAGAATGCAACGTGGAATAACAACAACAGCCCAGGCCTTGGAGTACAACATATTCAAGTTCAAATCCCAGCTCTGCCTCTTAATGGCAAGTATGCAACTCTGACCTTCAGGCTCCTCATCCTAAAATGGGAACAATAACGCTGACCTGGTAGGGTCAGAAATAATGAACGTGAATGCCCAGGGCAGTGGCCAACACACACCAACACCCGGTTAACGCTAGATCCTTTCCCCTTTCGAGGAGTTCTGGGAAAGAGAAATGCAGAAAGTATCACCGTGCCCTGTGGTAAGTGCTGCAATGTAACTATGTGTCAAGTGCTCCAGGAAGAGTAACTGATCCTGGGATGTAGCAGAGATGGGAGCGTCAGAGAGAGCCAGGCTCATCTCCATGTTAAACGACACTGAGAAAGATTTTCCAACGACAAGGGGAAGAACGCAGAGTGTGCAGCTGCGCAAAGGCATGGTCTAAACAGCGACAGTCAGATAAGACGGAAGCACAGGGCACACTGGGGTCCCCAACCCCTGGGCTGTGAACTGGTACCGGTCCATGGCCTGTAAGGAACTGGGCCACACAGCAGGAGGTGAGCAGCGGGGGAGTGAGCGAAGCTTCATCTGTATCTGCAGCTGCTCCCCAGCACCGGCATCACCACCTCAGCTCCACCTCAGATCGCCGGGCCTTAGGTTCTCATAGGAGCACCGGTCCCTGGTGCCAACAAAAGGTTGGGGACCACTAGGGTACAGGATGGAAAGGAAAGATGGGTCAGACCGAGAAGGGTCTCAAATGTCGGGCTAAAGAGTCTGGAATTTATTCTGCAGGTACAGGTGCCAACGGAAGGGATATGTCATCTGGGTCAAATCACCTGACAGAGAAATGCCACGAGTAACCTAAAATGACTGAATGAAGGCGGCAGGAAAGACGGCATGAACCTTTGGTTCGGCGTGGCCACTCTCAGCTTCGTAAGGGTTTATGCTTTATTTCCGAGCAGCAGGAAGCTAACAGGATAGGAGGGAGCTGGAACGCTCAAAAAGCCGGCAGACCAGCCAGTCTCCGTGCGGCGCGCTCCACACTCACCTCTCCACCGGTTCATCCTGGGCGCTCGTTCCCACTCCAGCTGATTTTCCTGGAAGCAGAAATAACATTAAGAAGGAGGAAAACATTAAAAAAAAAAAAAAGTGTTCTCTAATAATTTCCTGCTCATACATTTGCAGAGACACTATTCCATTTGTTTAAACGCGCTTTGTAACAATCCCGGATATTTAAAGTGGGATTACCAAGAACATGGTTCATTCAGACTGCGGACTCGTCCTCATCACCGCTCTGGCCCTGGCTCTCGGAGGAAGGTGACAGCACTGAAATCTAAAAGGCGGTCACAGAGCCGCTGCTGGGTGCACGCTCTTTCTCCTTCTCCAAAACTCTGGTGCTGACAGTACACATGCTCGTTACAGGAAATGGGTAAAGAATCAGGTAAAAGAAGGTCGTCACCCTCCAGGTACCCGCCACAGACACAGAGCCGGACTTCCTTCCTTTCCTTCATGCATCTTGGCACGGGTGATACCATACTGTGACTTAATTTTTCACTTGGTACTTCATTATAAGCATTTCTCTACTAAACCTGCTCTGGAAACATCATTTTTAATGACTACGTTAATATTCCATTGTAGCCATGTATGCGCCACGGTTTGGCCAGTCCCACTTTGACTTTTTGGTCATCTCCAATGTTTCACTTTTATAAAAATAAACGAAATAAACATCTTTGTGCATACAGCTGTATCTGCATTTAAATTCTTTGCTTAGGAAAGACTCTCAAAAGAGGGATTCCTAGGAGAAGGAGTATATGAGCGCAGTTGACTAAAAGAAATGACAAAAGGAAAAATAAAACATGGCTGGGCAGAAGAAGCTCTTCTCTTTCCTGCATGTCATCATTTGCTGTTTGAAGGGAGCCCAGATTTCAAAGAGACTAACAACTTTATTTTAAAAATACTTCAGAACTCTGGAAATTGCAAACTGGGATGAGCTCTTTGAAGAAACTAACATGTGGCTAAAAGAAAAAAAACAAACCCTTCTATAGCTGTACTTGAAAAATGAGACTATAATTAAACTACACCCACACATACCATTTTCAAAACTACTTCCTAAAAGGAACAGTTCTCACACACCACAACGCACAGGAAAAGATCACTGGAGACTCGCACATCTGCTTTACGTCTTGTGGCTCTCCCCCTGGATGCACGAGGCGGGCTGTGGCTGCTGTCAGGCTCCCTCACCACCCCACAGGCCAGCCACGAGCACCAGGTCAGTGCGACGAGCCGAATGCGTAAAAGCCACCCACCACTGCAGGGCGCTGTTGGGCACCGCGAATGAGTCAGACAGGCCGGGGCCACCAGGGGCCAGGCCCTCAGATGGTTCCAAAATACCCACCATCTCCTTTAGGCCTCACCACAATCCCACCGGCCCAGCATTGGTATCTCCATTTAATAAGAAACGGAAATCCAGGAGGTTTAACGTTCCCACTCCCTCACTCTGCCCGATGCACACTCTCACCTACTTTACCGCAGGTTCCAGATTACTAAGGGCCATGGAGATGCTCCTATAGCCAGCTCAGCCACAATCTGTCTTCATCTTCTGGGCTACATGCTGACCCCAAAGGGCATAACATTTTGACTCCCTGAAAGGTAGGAAGAAGTTGACAGGCTCTACCATAGTGAATGCTCTCAGGGGATCCACCTCTCCATCCTATATTCCTCCTCAAGCGGGGAAGCTATATGTGGCTGGGTCACATTCTCACACCATGACTGAAATCCTAGGCTGCAAACCACCAGAACGGGCAGGGCCGACTGAGCACGGAAAGAACAACTCCATCAGCATTTTTCACCTCCCACCTGCACGAGACGAGGGCTGCTGACCAGCATTCAGCGGACGATAAGATGTTGGCCCTACAGACCCTGAGGGTGGCCGTCTGCCCCAGCCCAGCCTTCCAAAGGGCTGAGGTGTCCTCCGCACGCCAGCCAGGCACACGGTGACTCCTGTCTCACACTTCACCGCTGCTCTTTGGGAGACAGACAAACTCCCCAGCGACTTCCCAGGGCAGGGGGCCCTCGGTCTGGGCTGGGCTTTAAGCATTCATAAACGCATCTTCGATCCATCAAAAACCTCTCCATGACCAGAGAAGAAAGTGCCCGGATGCCACCAGCAGCATGGGTTTCCTCTTCTTCAAATAAGGGATCCTTTGGGGAGCTTGTAATGACAACAACTGTATTCCACACGTTCCCCTACCTCAACAGAGTTCTTTGAAACAAAATGGCAAACTATCATTGTGGGATTCACAGGGAGATCGTTACAACTGATGCACTGAATTTCTTGGTGGAAACTGCCTGCACATAGGTGACAGGGCAACATCTGTCAGGTTATTCCAAAAGCTTAGGATGGGTGTCAGAAAAACACTGCTCCCACCTCTCGGGCATTTCTTATTGCTCTACCTAAAAGCTGAGCGGCAGTGGGGGGACTTCATCTTTCCAAGTAAAAAGACAACTAGTTTTCCAATTCGCATCTGAACAAGTGAGAGGATTATTACGCAGGACAGACTTGCGGCTGGCTGGCCCCGCCTTCGGTTTCCTCTCCGCGCCGATCCACCCCGTAGGAGGAAAATCCGCCATGCTCTCTGACAGCCTGGCTCGCTACACAAACCCTAACCTGTGTCCCCCACTCCGCGTCTAAAATACTCTTCCCCAACAACTATGAGTCCTTCCATGATGAAAGTCAAGCTCCAACACCCCTTCCTTCTGGAGGCTCTCCCTTCACAGCCCAGAGGTGCCTCCCGCCAGGCTCACACTGTGTGCATCAGACACAGAGTCAGAGGACACTAATCAAAGGTGCCCTAGAATGAGGTCCATACCACGTAAAACTATCAGCACTGTCACCATATCCTGACTGGGCACTACATGTCCAGCCCCTCCCTAGGATGGACAGGATAAGGCCCTCATGTTCCAGCAGCTTATGCTCTGAGGAAATAAAATACACCCACGAGAAATCATTGCTGTCACCTCCTGAACTCCCACGACTGGCCAGGCAGACACTTTAAATAATCTCACTTAATCCTCACAAATAACTCTGCAAGACAGGTGCTATAACTTCAGAGAGGAAATCTGACCCCTAACCATAATGCTGGGATTTGAACTCAGCTCCGTTCAGCTCCAAAGGTTCTATTCTTTCCACCCCAATAGGTGGCCTCTCTCACAAGGCTAGTCGTGACTGTCACATGCAAGCTGCAAACAACTCAGAAGTAAAGAAAAGGAACAAATTTGCTTTTACTTGGGTCGAACAAGGAAAACTCCCTGGAGGATGGGCAGAACTTCTGGAAAGGGAGAGGGAATAAAAGCCCTCGAGAGAAGGGACTAGTTTGAACATAGTCACAGGAGTAAGGAAATGCAAGGCCTGGCCCACAGGAATGGTTGACCAGGACACCCAATCTGACAGGAGTGTGAGATGCATGGCATCACGGCAGTCAGGAGGTGAGGCTGTGGAAGCAAACTGCCTGGGCTCAAATCCAGCCTCTGCCACTTCCTGTGGGACCCTGAGCAAGTAAATCAACCTCTCTTCCTCATTTATTAAATGAAGAAAAATAGTACCACTCCCTAGACTGAGAGCAATAATTGGCACATAGCAGAGATCAGCCTTCCTCACTGCTTCTCCATCATCATCATCGTCATCATTTTAGGGGTTAGTGGGCGGACTGTGGAAAGCCTTGAAAGAAACGAATGTGTCAGGCTCATCCCTGTAGGCACAGGAGAGCCAAGGGAAGGGCTCCCAGCAGCTGTCTTCTATGCACGGGGCAGACCCTGGCACACGTGGCGAGCACAATGAGGAAAGGGACTGTCTCACGGTCTTCTCCGTACCTTCCCCACTGCTTACTCAAAAACACCTGAAGACAAAACACCGCCTTCCTGTTTTCTGCTACTGTCTTGGGAGGTACAAGGATGTGGTGGGAAACCTGGGACTGCAACCCCAGTTCTTGATCTATTTTGGGCCTCAACCTGCTTTGAGAATCTAAGTTTTAGACCCTCACCCCAGAAAAAGGCACATACTCACAAAATCTTGCAGGGTTCCAGACCCCTAGTGAAAGCCCTAGCCTACGGAGCTAGGGAAGAATCCTAAGCTCATCCTTACAAGCATTAGAAAACCACACTATCATCCCACTTCTTGGGTTCTACCAATTAAATATGAACAAAGAAACAGCAAGGATATGAACAAAGACTCCAATACAGTGTTCATTATAACAACCCCAAACCGAAAGCCTAAATGTCCATCTAATGGGGAATGATTAAATAAATGATGGTACATTCATACGAAAGAATGCTCTGCAGCTAGTAAAACCAACAATGTAGACTAATGTTTATTATCTATAATTGAACAAAAGAAAGAGATTGCAAACAGTCCTACTTCTACAAATACGTATAAAAAATAGTTCTACAAATATGTATAAAAAAAAAAGTCTGGAAATATAAACTCCAGGGTGTTCATGTTTTGCTATATAAATGATGCAATTATAGGAGTATTTGCTTATCTGTTATTCCACAATAAACATGTACTGCTTTGTATTAATAAAAAAGACTATATTTGAATTTTTTAAGAACTCATGCTATGCAACTGCCTCAAATATAAAACTACATTGTGATCAGCTCATTTCATAATTCAGGAGCCAGACCCCTTAGATAGCATCCAAGAAAGACCCACCACGGTTTCATTTTATTCTCCAAGAAAAAGAGCTGCAGTGAGGTTCCTGAGACGTTAATGCCTTTTGGAGAAGAAAATAACGTTCTACGTTTACGTTGTCTGCCAAGCCTGAAACACTTCTGCTTTGCAGGAGACAAAAAGTGAGATCTCCTTGGGCTTGTCGAGGTAAATAACGAAAAAATAAATCGGGGGTGGGGGGTGGCTGAATGCGGGGGAGGGCAGCTGGTGCCAGAGGCGCTGCCTCTCAGCCGCCACTTCCTAGGGCCCAGGTTGAGGGCTTGCAGGAAGAAGAGACAGATGGAAAATGCCTCAGGCCTGGAAGATGCAGCTCTACCTTGAGGACTCTGTTATTT
Organism: Pteropus medius; assembly: GCF_902729225.1. Classification (NCBI taxonomy): domain Eukaryota; kingdom Metazoa; phylum Chordata; class Mammalia; order Chiroptera; family Pteropodidae; genus Pteropus; species Pteropus medius. The sequence goes on along the minus strand of NW_024342647.1, from coordinate 1,605,020 downwards.
CTCCAATAACAAAATGAAAACTAGCTTATCTGGAAAACTCGAGCCGGAAGAGAGCAGATTTATAAAGCTGGGAAAAGTCAAGTGCTCTGACGTCCTGGCCCGCAAAGGCCACGCAGGCCTGGGCCTAGGAAACCGGTCTGCGAAAAGACCTAGCTGTGGGCTCTTTACGACACCAGGAAAACCATTTCCTGCACCCAGAGGCCAAACGACCCGATGTTCTACCGTGGGATTAAATGGAGCATACGTGGCCCCTCGTGAACCATCTGTACTGTACGCATGAGAAGAAGAGCGAAGGTCGAATCCTTGTGACTTTGAGCAACTGACATTCCTCTGCTAAGGCTGCTCCTCGGGTAGCCCGGGCTGTTCTGAGGACTGAGCCCGACTCACAAGGACAGACACTAGTCAGCACTCAGGGCTAACGGCTGTCCGTGCAGGGGCACTTTGCCAAGGCATCACGCCGACTGTTTAACCCTTAACCTCACAAGGGAAAACCTTTGATCTGGAGAGGAGAAGGGACATGACCTGCCTCAGGTTTTGAAAAGATCACTCTGACTACTGTGTGGCAATGAGCAGTAGTGGGCCAGGGCCAGGGAGAGGACGGCCATAAGCCAGGGAGGTGACGGCGGCAAAGCGGAGCCCAGGCAGCAGTGAGGCGGGAAAGGCAGGTCAGACTTGGAGCACACACTGAAGAGAGAACTTCGTAGGGGCCGCTGGGGCTGGGCGCGGGGAGCGGGAGGAAAAGAGACTCTCGCATCCCAAAATGGCTGTGGGTTTGAATAAAATGCAGTCTGAACACTGATCACTGAGTCTACCAGAGTAGAAGCTGTTAGTGACTGGCAAATGCCATTTCAGTGGAGAGGCTGGGCTATCTCCGGTGTGTTTAAGAGAGAAAGGAAGACTAGAAAGTAATACTAATGGATATAAAGTAGAGAGACAAAAATAATGACTTCATAGAGGCAATTTAAAAGGATAAAAGTTTATCCTTCGGAACTGCCTTAATGTTTTCCATATTCAAAAAATAAAATGATCGTGGACATGGACAATAGACTAGTAGTTACCACAGGGTAAGGGGGAGGAGGCAGGGAGGAGGTAGATGGGGTAAAAGTGGTCAAATATGTGGTGACAGAAAGAAATCTAACTATGGGAGGTGAACACACAATGTAAATATATACGCACCTTACTGTTAAAACGTACAGCTGAAACTTAACCGTAGTTTGTTAACCAATGTCACCATAAAAAAAAATTAACTAATTAATTAAAACTAAATAAATAAATAAAATAAAACGAAGTTAAATCAGTAAGGATGAGGGGACCCTAAAATCAAATACAAACTGAAACAAACAAAAAACCCTAATTATATTTCGAATGAATAACTTAACAAGACTGCAGAAAGAATGAAACCAAACAACTAAATTCAATGCCTGAGTAAATACTCTTAGCCTAGAAACAAAATGAACTGTAAACAAATCTTGAACTTCTTTAGGTTTGTTTTTCGCAGTGGTATGGATGGGCAGAGTGATTCTGGAACTATCTGTGTGCATTACAGAATTAAGCAAATGAGCAGATACGATGATGTTGTGAGCCAGGGTTCTCAAAGGAACACAAATACAGAAGAAGGAAAAGCAAGAAAAAACACAGCGGGTTTGCAGAGGAGCCGAAGGTACCATGTGATTTTTACAGCAATGAACACATCCAGCACCAACTCTTGGTTTTTAAATGGCATTCTCTTTTAAAATGAATGAGGGCTACTTAGAGAAATGATTGATTCAGGGGCAGGACTATATAAAATGAGCCTGAATATCCTTTTCTGTGCCAGAAAGTAAGGAAGTACCCTTCCCTCCGCTCAAAAAAAGAGGGAGACATGACAAAAGGAACTGCCACCTGCTTATTCTGGACAATCTGAGCAATATGAATGACAGAATGGACAATAAACAGTCAGCTGAATAAAAGAAGAATCTTCAAATCAACACTGACAATAAACGAACAACAAATACATAAATAAAAGGAGGTAAAGGGAGAATTCATCCTTACAGCAGATGTCACCTAACAACAAATGAAGAAGAAATGACAGCATTAGAAAAATAATCACCATGTTGCCACGGTCACAGTAATAGCTGACTAAGGCAAGAACCATCAACAGATGGCAAAACTCGTAGGCAGAACTTTAAAGAGGACTGAGATATTTACAGAGTTAAAAGTCTCTCCCATTAACTGCGTTTACATTACACAGGGAAATACTGTAATTCACAACGGAGAAACCTGACAGACGTCACCTAAACCAAGCGATCAAAGTTAATATCACCAAAAATGGGACAAACTGATATTGTGCACCTGCGTAAAGTGATACCATGAGAACACAACATCATTTATGTAGTGGTATACCTGCCCAAACCCCATAACTCATCTGACCTAACCCTGAGGAAAACACGGATAATCCCAAATCAAGAGACTGGCCCCAACTCTTCAAATGTCAGTGTCGTGAAAGACAACAGGTGCACTACCCCAGAACTGACAAAGATGCATGAAGGGTTTTGTTGTAGTCTTGAAAAATGACAAATTATTAAAAAAAAAAAAAAAAAAAAAACCATTTTTAATGCGATAATACTCATTAAAGTACCTTGCATATAGCAAATGGTTAGCAAAGGTTTTCTACCATCCTTCCTCTGACCACCTCTGACCCTTGAATGTACTTTTTAACCAATAAAAGTTTTAGGTTTTTTTGTCTGTTTGTTTTCTTTGTTGTTGCCAACAGCTAAAACTCATGAGTTTTTACCGAAAACAACCACCACCAAAAAAACCAAAACCGACTTCCATCTTCTCTTGAAAATTCAGAGAAACCAACCGCCTTGTGGTGAGTGCTGAGGAGCAGCTGCTCCTGGCTGGCTTCATTCGTGTGCTTCACCGGCCTGGTCCTTCAGGCACCTAAACGGGACCCTAAGCTTGCAACAGGGAAGACCACCAACCACGTGGAAGCAGACACTGAAAGGAAGGGGCGAGGCGTCTTCCTCTGCCGTCACCTCCTCAGAGCAGAGGGCGGAAGGAAGTAGGGCCAAGGAGTCAGCTCCTCCCGGCCCTCCAAGAAGTCCTGGATCAATGACCCATGTGTCTTAGGACTTGAAGCACTTCACCCCACTTACCGTTGAGAAATAGCTTTTCCAATTTCTCAAGCAGCTCAGCACATTGATTCAGTTGCTCCTGGAAACCCTCGGCCACGTAGTAATCCACATCGCTGGCCTGAAGCAACTCCTCAAATGCCTTAATCATGGTGTTCATGTGTTGACGATAAATGACACAGATGCCATGGCTATCCTTAATCTGCTGCCGTTGAAGGGAGAGCTCCCTGGCCTGGGACTGAACTAATGAATTGTATCTGATAAAGGGGGGGAAAAGAAAATGCTTGTACCATTTTGGAATTGAATTTTTGTGACCTTAACACTAATTGGAAAAATGACAGAGCACAATTTTTAAAAGCCTGCAGCTGTACAAGTCTATATACTTTTAGAAAAATTGAAAACCACACAAGGTCACTCCTTCGATTTCAAAGCAGCCAACAAATGATGAAACAAAGGTTCTTCTGCAATATTTTTAACCTCGTAAAGCCCCCAATTAACGTTAGATTGGCAAGGACTAGAGAGAACAATCGGTTTCCACACTCTCTTCAAAAAGCCTATTCCGAATTGTAGAAACAAGCGCCCAAGGGTCAGGGGGCCCACCGCAAATTCTCATGAACAAGAAAGAAACTGTAGGCAGGAAAACAAAGACAGGACTTCCTCCTCTCAACTGGAAGGTCGGGGAATAATCATGACCCTAACTACCATTTATGGAGGATCTATGACCTGTCGCTCGCTGCAATAGGTATTTTTTATAAGTTATCTCTTCCTCCCAATCTTCCAACAAATGTATGAACCATTCCTTTTACAGAAGAGGACACTGACTCCCAGAGATCACCGAGTTAAATGGTGAAGACTTCGGACTCAGACACAGCTCTGCCTTCCACACTCTGTCGCAGGACAGTACCTCCTGACACCACGCCCGCCAATTCCCACGGGTATTAGTAGGCACTGAGAAAAACACAAGTTAAGGAAAACGTGGCTCACAGAAACTGTGGCCACAGTAACCTGACTCCAGAGTGGCCTGGCAAAGATGCTGACCCCTCGGTTCGTGTTCCCCCTTCCCTGAAAGAATGACAGTGTGTTGGGACTGGTGACCACTGAGTGTGCACACAGGTCACGTGACACCAGTACTGCAGGCGGGGCCAGTTTCATGGATGAGAAAGGACAGAGTCCTGGAGCGGGATGATGCGGGCTTGGACCCCGGCACGGCTCTGACCAGCTCCCAACCTTCGCAGGCAACCTCTTTGAGGCGCAATTTCCTCATCTATGAAGACACGTTAAAAAACATCCTTCTCAGGCAATTTTGAGGATTAAAAAAGAAAAGTGCCTAACTGAAGGTCTGATACAACTGCCTTTCAATAAATACAAGCTTCCTTCAATCTCACTGTTTGGGAAGTCTTGAAAAATTAACTCTGGCTCCTGACAACTCAGAACAATGTGTTTGTCTCAAATTAGTGATGAATGAAGGTTGACTTTACAAATGATCTCATTTTCGCCATATCTCATGAAGCAAAACAGTATAGTATATATGTGTGCTCATTAAACATCTTCATGACCTAAAAATTCTTCTCTTTCAACACAGGCTTATTTCTCTAAGATGACCTTAAAGGGTAAAGATATGGAAAATATTTATATTCTGCCCGCCTGCCTAGGGCATCAGTTTCAGTTCTGCGGCACAGTAAAAGCCAATGGTGGGGTCCCGGAGTGAACACTGCCATCTGGCAAACATGCTATCACTCAGCGAGCGACTTGTACCCTGAGTCTCCAACCCTAGAAGGGCAAAATCAGCCCTGTCAGTTTCAGAGGATACAAGACGAGCATGCATACAGGCACTATTCTCTGTGACCCTCGTTTTCAGTTCTCTGCAGGGCCTGGCTGCCTTCACCCCACGGTCACATCTCCCACCCCAGGGCACAGCAGGTCCCTTTTAGCTTATGGGCTATGACGTAGTGGCAACAAAGGGGGCTGCAGGCTTAAACAGTGGGAAAAGACAGAGGCGGGTCTACCTTGAGGACGAGAGATCTTTGAACTTATTCTGCAGGTTATGGATTTCGCTGAAAAGTTCCAAGTTCAGATTCTGCTCCTTCTGCAGCTCACATTCCTGTTCCGCTAGCTGCTGTTCAAGGCTCTCCAGCATCCTGCCGTCAACCATCTCAGGGGCCAGCGGATGGAGGATTTTCAGGTGTTTCACATAACGTACTTGGTGCAAACTTGAAAAGGTCATTTCTTCTTCATCAGTACTGCCCTTGGGCTTGTTCGAGGCGTCCTGGGTCCCTTCTGTCCCACACAAAACTGTGATAATGGCCTCGCTGCACTGGGAGTGCTTTTGAAGCTGAAATATGAAATTCCGGTAGCTCTCGAGCTCGGTTTCCAAGTCACGGATTTTCTGTTTTAAGTTTTCTGTGTCATTTGAGGTATCGATGTTCTCAGACTGATCATCAGTTCCAATCACACCGACTTAGTGGAAAGCTGACTCTTAGAACTCAGGTTAATAGCCACTGAAGTTGGGCCCCGAAAATCTCCAGAAGGATTCTCTTTGAGTGTTGGCAAGATGGCAAGGTCACTGGGCTGGTAAATTTCAGAGTCTGAAAATCAAACATTTATGTCAGTATCTCCTTTGCTGAAATCCATCCCCTGTCCTTCCTCACAGCCACTGCCAAGCCAAGACCATGGCGAGAGCCTTCTAACAAGCCTCCCTAACTCTAGTCTTCCCTCTTATCTCTCCGCCCATCCTCTTCCCCAGAGCCACTGTTCATGGTAACCACCTCCTGCCGTCTAAAACTGATCGACATCCCCACTATCTTGAGGATCAAATCCAACGCCTCCCTCGCAGCATCCGAGAGCCCGCACGATCCAGGCGAGCTTTTTGGGACCATCCCCTGGCACCACCTACGAGATGCCCTACTTGCCATAATCCCCTCCACACACCAGGCTGGTCCGTGCCTCCACGCTTTCGCACCTGCGTTTCCCTCTGCCCGGAGAACCCCTGACCTTCAACACCCAGATCTACTTTCCTTCTTCTGCAAGTCCATCTCCAATCCATGCAAAACATTCTCTCCTTTGTGCTTCCGCAGCACCTTAAACATATTACCTGGGGACAAAGGTAATACATGCTGGGAGCTGATGTAGGAACTACAACCGGCTTATTTATTTACATGGTAATTAGTTATTTAGGTTATTTCCCTCACTGGCCTTTCATCTTCATATTCTCTGAGCCTGGTACAGTACCCAGCCAGAAGTCAGAGGTCTGATAAATACTGGGTACTGAGTGAAGTAACGTTAAAGAGCGGTAATTCTAAAATCCACAGCAGACGAGGGCCTCCTTCTCATTTCCATGTCTACCAGTTTCCAAGAGATGCCATGATGTCTCCTTTAGTGAGCTGCTTCAATGACTCACCACCCTGTGAAAACATTTCCTTACAGCTAGTTTAAATCCCCGGAAATGCAGCCAAATGTGTTTGAGGGATGGGCTGGTGCTGCAGAAGGAATATATAGCTTTGAAGCAGAGAGGTGGGGTCACACTCAGCTTTGCAACTTGCTGGCTGCACAGCCTTAGGCAAGTAAATTGCTATCTCAGAGCCTCAGTTTCCCCAGAGATGACTACAATGCTTGTTGGGAGGCTTCGAGCTCAGGCCTGAGCCCAGAGCTTCTGTCCTTAACCACATACCACACTGCCTGCTGTCCAGGGAAAGCTCAGCACAATATAAGGAGTTGTCTCAATACTTAAGAGGCAACATAATTTAATAGAAAAACTCATCTTTGAAATCCAACAGACCTGGTTTCAAACTCTGGCTCTGCTGTTTACTTGAATGCCACTTAGTTACATAACCTTAGGCAAGTTACTTAATCTCTCTGAGCCTCAGTAGTTTCATCTGCAAAATGGAGAGAACACCAGTCATGTGAGAGGTTGTGTTTGTTTTGTTTTTAGGATCAAATGGAACAATATCTGCAAAAAGACTAACAGTGTCTGGCACACAGCAGAGAAGGAACCCAACATCCTCTGCTTCCCTAAAACTATTCAAAGATGGAAGAGGAAGCTCGTCATAGGAGGCATCTGAGCAAAGGCTGTGGACCTGGGAAATGCTGCCAAAAGCAACAATGTGGATTGGATGAGATGACCTAGAATATCTCTCAGAAAGAAAAGCACACAAAAATCTGTCAGGCTTGTGTATTCCAATTTCTGGGTTCTGCAACTGCTCTTCATGACTTTAAGCCCATTCTCATCTCTGCTCACAAGCAAATACCATAAAGCAAACCTTTTTATTTTAGAGAGCAACTGCTACATGACCTAAAGGAAGCATTCCTAATACAGCATTTTCACTGGACAAATTGTGTTATAATCACTAGTCTCTGAGGTCCTTCGGGGTGGAGATCATGTCACTCAACTCCGCGTCTCCAGTGCCTGGCACGGGGCCTGGGGCAGAGAAGGTTCTCAAAAAGTACCACTGGCTGAATGAGCATGAGAGAGGCAGAGAGACAGAGGGAGAGATTTCAATAAGGCTTTCTTCCAGGGAATCACCCGCCAAGACAAGGAAATAGCTTTACTATAACAACCGCATGATAATGGAATTTCATGGCAAGAAGCAATGTTCGCTGGTGAGAAGAAAGCTCAGTTCTGATAACTTTTGTTAAGTAATCGTGAGGCAAAGACAAAGGGGGGACCTACGTGAATGTCCTTCTGTGATATAGACTGTGGCCAGCTCTGCTGTTTAGCTACACACACAGAACGGCTGGGGTGTGCATTCTCACATTCACTCCACTTTAAACTTCGCTCCTTACAACACAACAAACGTAACAGTCAGACACTTGACATTCACAATTTTCACTTCAGAAGGGTCCCGACTTACAGCAATTTATGATTCAGCAGAGGTAAGGATGCGCTTTCTAGGCTCCAGGCTGGTATACAGCAAGCCAGCATTAACATGGCAATGGGGCTTTGCTAGTCTCTGCTCAGCAGCCCTCGATAAGGATCCAAAGGAGTTGCTTCCATTTTCCGTTTAAAAATCGGTGCTTTGCAGGGTGTGGGAGAGGGAGGGTCATAAGCTGTAGTGTGTGGTGCGAACCTGCACCTTTAGCAAGGCCTAGGACATGTAACTATGTGCCGGGACCTGGCCTGGGTGCCCGGCACCTCGTCCATGCTATCCACTTAATTTTCATAACAACCCTATGAGGCATCACTAGTATCTCCATTTTACAGAAGAGGAAATCAAGGCTTAGAGAGATTCGAACTTGCCCAAGGTTCAGGGCGAGTAAGCCCGGTAGCACACCTCTAACTCCGAACACCGCCTCCTGATGCCACCCTCCACGACCAAGGTCTCCCACGTCAGCGGTGCAGAAGCAAGGGAGACACTACTCAACCCTCAATAGGAAGGCCAATGACATCCGAGGAATCCCCTTCATTCATCCCCAAATATCTAACAGTCATGAGTAAGTCAATTCAAGACCAAAATAGGCGGGGAGGGAGAGGAGGGAATAGGAGTGTCTAAATAATTGGGAGATTCAGGAAGGCCTTGCCTGGAAAGTGACATTTAAGTAGAAGCCTAAAGGATGAGGCATCAGTTAGGCAACAATTAAAGAGGGGACATTCAGGCAGAAACGACAACGTGTACAAAGTTCTAGAAGCAAATTAAGAAAAAGGAAAGAAGTTCACTAATGTAGGGATTTGAGAGGAAAAGGGAAAAAGTCAGTCGAGGGGCCTTTAGTAATCAATTAACTATGAACTAAGAAATAAAAGATGTCCCCAGGACATACTGTAGTTCTGGAACTTTCTACAATTCAGCTAAGGGGTAGTTTATGACATGGTAGAATAGCCTTCTCCTCAAAGCTCGGAACACTCAGAAGCAGGTGACCACAGTGTCATTGCACTGAGTGGGCCTGGGGGAAGCAGACGCCATTGGGAATAGGGCCCGGACTCAGTGTCTCCCCAGACACGGGTATTCTCATGGCCGCCCCGAGACAAACTTAGAATTCCCAAAGACGATTATTTCTTACAGAGTTGAATTAGATCCAGATTCACGGTGACTTTTTTTTAAATGAAGGGGAAAAAAAGACCTAGGGTAAAAAGAAAAATTGTAAGCATTTGTTCATTCTGGCTGAATGGAAACACGAATGTTGTTATATTACCCTTTGTGCTTATCTGTATGTTTATAAAAATTTATAATTTTAAGAAGAAAGAGATACAACTTGCTTGTATTTCGCCCACATCTCTGTACCTTGCCCATTGACAATAAACCCGATAAAACAGGTGGAAGCTCAGTCTCACCTCTGACCCACCTGCCCGGGTGGCTGGAGGTCAACTGTGCAGACGTGACAACAGCCGGCACCAAGGAGAACACTGACTGGCCGAGACCCCTGAGAGCAGGCACTGTGTCCTTTTGGGCTGAGCCGCCAGAACGTGGCCCATTGCCTAACTGAAAAGAGTCTGACAAACGGACGGGTAAGCTCAGGCAGACACCCTACTGTACCCCGACTCGTCCGCCTCCTCACCAACCAAGTGACTCTGGATGGAGTCTTTTGAAAAACCTCGGCTTCCTCACGTGTTAAACAGCAATAATGATGACGTCCTAAGATGGCTGTTGCAGAGCTTAGTAATAATTTTTACATAGAACACCCCCAATGGTGCCTGGTACACAGTAGCTGTTCAACAGACATAGGGGTTGGATTCTGCCTGGTGCCGTAACCGGTTTGCTGATCACTACCCCGCTTTGATTCTCCAGACACAGAGCGTGGTTTGCGTTCTTTTTTGCTCTCCGGGGCTGTCCTGGTAGGCTGCTCCTACGAGGGGCCAGGCTCCAGGCATTCGCAAAGAGAACGAAAAATAAATAAAACCATAGTCTTGAAACTTAGCCAAGCAACTGAGAAGAACACAAAAATACAACAGGGAAATAAAAACACTGGGGAGGCAAAATGCAATTTATAAGATAAAATTAATCTATCGAGCTGCCATAACAGGACATAAAAAGCATAAATATACTACAGCTTGTCTGAAATGGTTTACATCCAGGTTCTCAAAAAACTGTGAGTGAGAAAATGAATTCTATAGACTCGTGCCCACCTTGCCCAAGAAGCGCGAAGCCCCCAGGGTCGTCAGAGCAACTGCAGAAGCAGCCCCTGGCTGGGGCACCCTGGGGTCTCGGCAAGAAAAAAAAATATTGTCAGGTGCAAATGGCAAGCCGTGGGGAAAGCCCTCGGGCCTCTGCTGGGCTGAGTCACCCTTACCATAAAATCTGTCCTTTCTGAAGTGTCCCTCTCTCCTGCCCCGCACTGACCTGTTAACTATCTGCCTTGCCCCAGTGGACAGGGAGCTCTCAGAGGCAGAGACTATCTCTCATTCCCCTCTCTCTCTCCTGCACCCAGTGCACGAGGCTGCGGACACAGCAGGTGCTCAGGGAACGGTCACTGAACCCGGGAATGGATGCCGTGAATGGATGCCCGGTTGGGCAGGTGGATGAATTAAGAGAAGGTGGGAAAGGAGGGAGGGAGGGGAAGAGCAATTCTGCCAAAAGCCAACTTGTTTTGAAACCTAACTATGGTGAACCCAAGAAAGAACCTAAAATTAAATGGAAAATACCTCTGGCTATAGATCATCATAAAATCCATAGGCAAAGTATCACACATTAGCTTTATGAAACACTGAAGGGCTCAGGCTTGAAATCAGGCAGTCTGGCTCCAACCTAGATCAGAAGTTACTAACAGTGTGACTGCGGCCAAGTCACTTTACCTCTAAAACTGCTGCTTCAACTATAAAACAGAAGTATTTACTGTACGTGCCTCAAAGGACTGTTACGAGGATTCAATAAGATCTTGTATTTAAAATGGACTGTAGGGCTGAATGAACAATGGGTACTGGTGTTTTTCTGCCCCAGGAAGTCCAAGGCTCCCAGTCATTTCCCATCCCTGAACCACTCTGAAATCCCCTAAGCCAGGGGTCCCGAAACCCCAGGCTGTGGACTGGTTCTGGTCCGTGGCCTGTTAGGAACTGGGCCACACAGTTTGAGTAGAGAGGCGGGTGAGAGAGCGAAGCTTCATCTGCATTTGCAGCCGCTCCCCAGCGCTGGCATCACCGCCTCAGCAACACCTAAGATCATCGGGCATCAGATTCTCATAGGAGCACCGGTCCGTGGTGCCAAAAAGGTTGGGGACCACTGCCATAATCGATGCAATCTTCCCACCCTGGTATGCAAACAAACCCTTCGCTGGAAAAATCCCAAATAACCTCAGTCTCCTCCCAGCACATTCATCTCACTCTCTCGTTCCAAGGGAACCAGGGCTGACCCCGACGAGCTTCTCCTGCCTCCTCCCCAGGGAGGGACGTTTCTTTCCCGCACCACCCCTCTCCAGCTTTGCGGTTCATGCTGTCAGACACCACCACCGGCCCCACTTGACTGCAGTCACCCACAGTCACCTGATTCACTGAACCTCTTGAGATTCACTGACAGTGTGGTGCCTAAGTGGCCTGCTTCTCTGCACCCCTTGACAGTGAAATTCCTCAGTGCTGCCTGTCCCTGCTGTCTCCAACTGCTCCCCTGCGTCCTCTCTGGAACCCAGGCCAGAAGGGAGCTCCACAGAAACAGCTCCCTTCAAAGTGACCAAGGACACCCCCACTGCTAGACCCCAAGGCCGATCCTCAGTCCTCGTCTCGCTCGTCTGATTGGCGATACTTGACACAGCTAATCCATTCCTCACTCGGCTTCTGGGCGTCATCCTCTAGGGCTCCCCTCCCGCCTCACTGGCCGCTCCTTCTCAGTCCGACCTCCGCCTTCTGGAAAGCCCCAGGCTCAATTCCTGGGCCTACTCCCTATGTCTCCAAGTCCACAGCTTCAAACGCAGGGAATATGTCGATCTTTCCTAAGTTTACAGTTCCAGCCAGACCTCTCCCCTTGACTCCGGACGTGTCCACCTGACTGCCTACCTGACATCCCCAGGGGAATGGTCGCCCACTGGGACGGTCGCCCACTGGGACAGTCGCCCACGGGGACAGTCATCCACCAGGACGGCCACCCACGGGGATGGTCACCCACTGGGACGGTAGCCCACTGGGATGGTCACCCATGGGGATGGTCAGCTGGCCTCTCACACAGTGCCCGCCCCCGCTGCCGTGTTCCCATCTCAGTGTATGCCAACTCCATCCTTCCAATGGCTCACGTTAAAAGTGATTCTTTACAGCAGAAGTCAGCTTAAAAACCAAAAAATAAATAGTTTAGACTTTATGAGCCACAGGGTCTCTACCACAATGACTCAACTCTGCCCTCGTAGTGCAAAAGCGGTTATAGACAATCCGCAAATGACTGAGTGTGGCTGTGTCCCCGTGAAACCTTACAAACACAGGCAGCAAGCGTGGCCCACGGGCCGTGGTTTCGCAATCCCTGCTTTAAAGCTCAAGTCAGATCATGTCTCTCTGCTGCTCAAAACCCTCCGACAGCTTGCGACCTTACCTACAGCCAAAGACAAAGCGCTGGAAGAGCCTGCGAGGGCCTGCTCCATCTGCTCCCGGCCGTGCCTCTCCCTCTCCCTCCTTCTCGCTCCACTCCGGACAGGTAACTGGCCTCCTCCCTACTCGTCCAGCTTCTCAAGCTCAGAGCAACATCAGGCCCTTCGCCCTTGTTCCTTCTGCCAGGAAGGCACTTCCCAAGATGCCCAGGCCCCTCGTTTCCTCTCAGTTTGTTTAGCTACCGCCTCACCAGGAAGGTTCTCCCGAACGTTCCACGTACACCGGCAGGCCCTACTCCCACTCCTCACTACCCACCCCCTACCCCCACTTTATTTTCCTCCACAGCCCTCATCGTCTCACATATCACATACCTGTTTATCAGCTTATTGTCTTTCTCCGCCCACAAGAATGTAAGCTAGACGTAGACTTCGTGGGTTTTGTTCACTCTTATCTCCCCAGTGACTACGACAGTGCTTGGCACACAGGAGGGTTTAATACGCACTTTTTGAACAGATAAAGAAGAGATTGCTGCTGTTGTTCTTGTTACAGTGGGCTGCTGGCATTTGCTTAGAGCAGAAGTTCAAAACCAGGAGTCGACGTAAGTACTTTTGTGGATTCACGAACCCTCTGAAAACGGCGTTCGACCCCACCCATGTGCTGAGAGCGCCCTCAGCTTCCTTCAGCTTCTCAAAGGGACGGCGGTCACGATCCCAGACTAGAGGACCCCACTGAGGTGCCCCCTCCGAGTCTACGGAGTCTAACCTTGACCCTTTGTCCCAGGGGTCGCGTCCAGAGGAAGGCATAGGCCAGCGGGGTGTGGAACCAGCCCTGGGCATTCCAAAGAACCCTACCAAGAGGACCCTGCCATACAGACCCAACGCCACGTGCCCAAGGCCTCCACAAAGTCAGAAAGGAAGCCCAGACTCAAGTCGCCCCACAACTGGGCCCCTGAGGACAATCCCAAACGAAGGGAGAGGTGACCGCACAAGACCTGAGAGCACTGCAAGCCCCCTTCATCCAGACTCCGGAATAAAACAAAAACAATAGATCCATTTTCCTTATTGAGTTCTCTTGATTGTGTATTTGTCAAGAGTCAAGATTAATCACTGCAATTTGTGAAATTTATACTCCAACTTACTGCAATTTTAAACAACAAGGCTGACATTTCGAGCAGTTCTAGAGGGTCGTTCATCCAGCTGGCGGAGAACACATTTTTCTCGGTGCTTACCTTTCGGTAGCGTTTTGTCTGGCGCTGGCCTCCCCTCCATCACCGCTTCGGCCAGAATTAACTTTTGGTGAAGTTGCTTATTGCGAGTTTTAAACTCCTTTAGCTCCTCCTGCAGCTCCGAGACCTGGCCCTGCAGCTGGGCCACCACCTCCTGCATGGCCGGGGTCCGAGACACGCTTCCTGACGACCGGGATGGTTTTACGAGGATGGGCAAGCGGGACTTTTTAGCATCCTGAAAACACACACGTATACAACACTGAATATACTTGCCTTGGCCGCACAGTCAATGTTCTCATGAAAAACAACCTTGAAAAACAGAATTCAAACCGCTGTCCAGACTTCCAGTTCCTGGAACGGCATTCTATGTTTGCCTCCAGTCTGCTGTCCTTCCTCTGACTGGCAGGTGCCAAGCTTTTTCTCCTCGACACCCTCCTGGCCCTGGCCCACTGTTTCTCTGGACATTCCAGAAGCTCAGTATATGGCAGTCCCTGGTCCAACGCAATCTCCTGGAAAACATTTTCTTGCTCTTTACCTATTTCCTCATTTCCCACCCATTCCTCAATCCAAGCCAACCTGCCTCCCGCCCCTGCTAGTCCACCAGAACCCCCCTGACTAAAGTGTTCGGCAGCTACTGGGTCACTGATCCAATAAACACGTCCCGTGCCCAAAGCTCCTGACCTGCCTATCCTAGACATCTTCACTTTCAGTGGCTCGCAGGGGCTCCAAAGTCAACTGACAACTCAACTCTTTCATTCTATCACACCACTTCAGCAATCTCTGTCTTGGTGACTCACACCACCATGCACTCACTGCACAAGCCAAAAACCTGGGAGTCCTTTTTAAACTTCCCTTTATAGTCATCAAAAACTTCATCTCTCGCCAGGTTCCGCTAATTCCAACCCCCGACTTGTCTCTGATTTCTTTCACCCCTTCCCATTCTCTACTGCCACCACCCAGCTCCAAGACGCTGTTGGCCCTCACTGGGCCACAGCCACGGCCTCAGGAGTGTCCCCCACATTCATTCTGGCCCTTTCTAACCCACTCTCCATAATGCGGCAGAAGAGGCAAACCTACCATTCTTCTCCTCTGCTTAAAACTATTTTAACTGTTTCCCAGTTCTCTTATGACAGAGTCACGGTCCTTACCACAGCCTACATGTTGTGCCTGACCTGCAGCCTGAGTTACGGCCCCTCTCCCGCCACACGCTCACCCTGTATCGTTCCTCCACATGTTACGTTCCTTCCACCTCAGGGCCTTGGCATATGCTGTCTCTCCTGCCCAGGATACTCTTTCTTACCACCCTGCCTCTCCCACTGATCCCAATACAGTCATCGGGACTCAGCTCAAATGTGCCTTCCTTAGAGAATGGGCCTTGATTTCCCAGACTAGGTCAGGTCTCCCTGTTACATCCTCACCGTCCCCTATAATTCTCTGGAGAGAACATTAGTACCATTCTAATTAAATGCCTCTGCGATGACTTGTTCTTTCTGTATCTTCTGCTCCACAGTTTGGGGACACTGCATTTCTTGGTCATACCCTATCCACAGCTTCTAGCACAAGAACTAGTATATAGTAGGTACTCAATGACTACTTGTGGAATAAACATGCAAACAATAACTCAAGCCAAAAGGAGGTGTCTTTCAAGTGGGGAAATTTTAAACATATTTAAACACTGTGGAGAAGGATTGAATCTAAGCTACCTAAAGAACTATTACGACTCAGTAATAAAAATAAAAATAATCCAATTAAAAGATGAGCATAAATTCTGATAGATATCTCTCAAAAGGAGATACGTATATGGCCAACAGGCACATGAAAAGATGCTTGAATTCATTAGTCATCAGAGAAACATAAATCAAATTACAATGAAACACTGCTACTTCCTACTCATTCTGACAGCTATAATGAAAAAGATAATAACAAGGGTTGGCGAGGATGTGGAGAAATTGGAACTGTCAATTTACTGGTGAAACTGTAAACCAGGTACAGCTGCTTCAGAAAACAGTCTGGTAGTTCCTTGAAAGGTTAAACATAGGGTTTCTCTGTGACCCAGTAATTCCACCCCCAGGTACATACCTGGGAGAAATGAAGACCTATGTACTCACAAAACCTGCACATGAAAGTTTACGGCAACATTATTCATAATAGTCAAAAAGTGGAAACAATCCAAATGTCTGTCAACTAATGAATGGATAGATAAAATGCATGATATTCATACAATGGGCTATCGTTCGACAATAAACATAAATGAAGTACTGATACAGACTACACCATGAATGAACCTGAGTGGAAAAAGCCAGTCGCCAAAGATCACAGGTTATCTGATTCCATTTATATGAAATATCCAGAACAGGTAAACACATGAAGACAGAAAGTAGATCAGCGGTTACCTGCTACTGGGTGGCAGGTCAGGGGGAAATGGGAAGTGACAGGTTCAGGGTTTCTTTGGAGATAATGAACATGTTCTAAAACTGATTATGATAATGATTGCTCAGCTCTATGAATATATTTTTAAAACTCCACTGCGTTTACGCTTTCAATGGATGAATTCTATAACATGCGAATTATATCTAAATAAAGCTATTATTTCTAAAAATTTCTTTAAGTGGAAGAGAAGGAACCTGAAACTATATGGAAATGTTTGGGATCCTGGGGATGAGGAAATCAGCAAAGTCCTTCAAGAAGGAAAAAACAGGAAAAGCCCCTTCTTGCACATTCTACAACGTGAAACGCTTTCAAGCACATTCTCCCATAATCCTGAAGTAAACTTCGTATTCCCAGGGCTCACAGAATAAGAGAAGCTATCATGCCTATTTTCCAGACAAAGAACTGAGATGTCAAACAACCAGTCGATGTCATTCAACAAGGTCAGACAGCTGGACCTCAAGCTAGCTCTTCGGACTCTACTTGCTCAGTTAAGAAAAGTGAGGCACGTTCCATCCTGGAATTCCAGGGAAGAGGAGAGACCAGGTTCGAGGACAGGAACAGCTGGTGGTGGTGAAGGGGGCCAGTTGGGAGGAGGTGGACGCCTCATCAAAGAGGACTGCAAAATAACAGTCATTTGCTTGGTCCTCAGTCTCCACCAATCTTTATTCTTGGATCCAAATCTGTGTGTCAGATGGCAGCAGAAAAGATATCTGCAAGTGCACAAATGCCAAAGCCAATTTCAGGCTGGAAGACTGCCGTCAGTCAACCCAATGCCGGTTCTAAAATAACACCGCACAAAATGCTACCTTATGGACACTGAACAGAGTCCCACTTACCACCTTATTAAAGACGTCATCATGGAACTTCTCGCTTGGAAACGGAAGGGAGCCAGGAAAGCACACAAGCTGAGCTCTTACCACGCACGAGGCACTTGCCACAGATGACCTCGCTTAACCATCATGCCGGCCTCGGGTCTAGGTTACAGCGACCCTTTGTGAGCCGCTGAGAAAGGTCAGGTGACTTACTTGAGGACTCAGAGCAGGTCAGTGGCCAGAACCGATGCAATCACAGGTGTATCTCTAAAGTCCATCCTCTTGTCTCTAAAACTGAACAACCTCACTTCACTCTTGGGCTGCAATGATGTTCTTAAGCTTTGGGATTACTGATTCACTGCATCACCAAAGACCACAAAGAAAATCATTTCGGTTTTGTCCTACTTTGCACAGGCTGGAGGCTGCAATGGTGACGAGAGAGCTCCGCCCTCCCTGAGAAAGGCAGCGTTGTGACATCCCCGTCCACCTCGAAAACAGGACTTCGGTTGATATCCGTACTACTCTCCGTAAGAGCTGAGTCACTCTGGACAACTTTCTGAGCTTGCAGGGCCTATATTTTTTCATATGTAAAATATAGTTAACACTTACCTAACTTGTGTGCTTATTGAGAGATTAAATGTGATGTGTAAATATGTATAGATATCTAGCACAATCCTGGCACACACAGCAGATGCTAAAAAATAAACACAGTTGCAAATAAACACAAGCAAAGAGGATAACTCCGAACTTAAAAAAATTTTTTTTTCAATATATTTGGGTAAATTAAGTTCATTCAATTATCCAATTTTCCTGAATATAGGATGATATCTCTCACACAAATAGGAGAGAAAAAT
Source organism: Pteropus medius (assembly GCF_902729225.1). Taxonomy (NCBI): domain Eukaryota; kingdom Metazoa; phylum Chordata; class Mammalia; order Chiroptera; family Pteropodidae; genus Pteropus; species Pteropus medius. The sequence goes on along the minus strand of NW_024342647.1, from coordinate 1,587,156 downwards.
CTACTTTTCCTAATATTTAGGTACAGACTACAAGAGCCAGGCAGATGAGAGCATTTCTAATTCTAACCAAATTGCACAAATCTGCATCTCGAGTACCATTAATATAATGGCAGTGTCTTTTTTTTTTTTTTTGATATCTTTAGAAAGCCCTGTTCTAGAAATTACGGTTTTGGTGCATAATTTAAAACAATCAAAAGCAATTTTGTTAATGATATATCTAACTCTCTTTGGTATGTACAAAAGCAGTCATTTAGTGGTCAGAAAATAAACTTAATTCTCCATTCTGGTGCTAGAAAGCAGTACGTACAGCTGATTTCTCAGATACAAAACACGCATCACAAACAGGAATACCAACAGCCATCACTGGAGCTCTGTTAAAAACATGACCTATTTCCTTCTCTATCAAAACACTCACATCTCCCTGTTACGGGACTCTCAACCCAAACCCTCCTCCCAGGAGGGTTTTAGCAAAAGGTCTAATCAAACATAGTCAAGAGAGTCTGGTTTTTAATAATCTGGCATATCTGATGGTATCTGAGGAGAAGCTCAGAGACAGCATCTTGACTAAAGCAAAATGCAGACATTCACTCAACAAAAGTGAACTCCACCACTTCAGGCCAGCAAGGGCTGGAAAGTGGCCTGACCCAGGGAAAGGGCATGGCTGAGCAGTCGGGCACAGCTGAGGGTCCCAGCGCAGCCCCTTCACTGCAGGCGAAGCACGGGCACTCGGGGTCTGGCTTCGTCATCTCTGAAGGGTGTTGTGAGGATTAGAGAATGTAGACAAAGTCCACAGAACAGCAGCTCTCAGATACAAAGTCTGCAGAAACTGACACCTAGCTTCCTGTCTCTACTCAAGTCAGGTCATTGCAATTCTACTGCAACCTGCAAAAGTAAACGTCCGTCGAAAGGTGAAAATTATATACATGTAGGCACATTCTGCACAACGGAATCATACACAGCCATTACAAGGAAAGACAGTCCTGATGCCTAACGTGGACAGATGTACGAACATGACTCCACCTGAATAAGGAAAACACATAAATGTCATGATCGATAGATAAATAAGGTAGGAGAGAGATGGGGAAGGAGAGAGAGAAGGGGAAAACGTTAGTACTACTTTGGGGAAGGTTAGGGCAGACACACACCTCTAGGTAGAGGCCAGGATAAGTGCAGGAAGAGGGAGACACCAGATTTTATATAAATCAAAAAAAAAGCAGTGGGAGCAGAAGTGACTCTAAGTTTCCTGTTTCTGCAACGTAAGCAATGAGTGGGAAAGCTCACTTTGTCGGTCGCGCTGGGGAAGGAAAGGCGAGTGGCCTGACGCCAGGGCGCCCTCCGCATGTTCTCGGGCCGAGGCTCAGCACCCACCGCGGCGCCTGCCAGTTTCTCTCCCCAGGCCTCTCGCTTGTCTTCTCCTCGTCGGAGTCTGAGCCTGCCGCCCTCCGTGGCCACCGTCTGCACCGAGGCATCTTTCAGCTCCACCTTGGACAGCTCCGGTTCGTCATGTGGCCGGGACAATGAGTTGGCTTGGATGAAACGTCCAAGTTCTCCTTGTAACTGAAAAGCCATCTGCTTAAGTGTCTTCTCGGTTTTGCCATCGAGGTGTTCTCTGGAAACTTCCTGCTCTGTCACACATACTGGTTCCAGAAGCAGTTCACGGAGCACTTTCAGAAGGTCAGGCCTGTTTTTCCGAAAGGGAAAGAACGGAAGAACTAAGCTTTCTGCAGTGGCCTTGTCACTTACCGAGTTTCCCAATTTTTCCCACTAACGGCCCAGATTCTATTTAAACTAAACACAGCAAGCACCTACCATGTGCCAGGACCCACACCAAGTATGTGATCCCATGTCACCTCACGACACCCATACAAGGTAGGTACTATCATGTCTATTTCATGGATAAGAAGAGGACTGATTTGACATAAGTACACAGCAAGTGAGGGGGCCACGTGACTATATGGACACAGGCTGAGCCTAGAAAGGAGCAAACAGGGTCATAAAGTCTTCATGACAATTTCAAGGTCCACCCACCTCCTGGCCCCATTCCTGCATCCAGGGGGAAAGCATGGCTTTGGATGACCCTGTCCAACCTGATAGACCCATCAGTGACCTGCTCCATTACGGTGCACAACTGGTGCTCAGTCAGTAGGTACTGAATGAAAGGATGCTGCAAACTGCTCTTAATAGAAGGAGCAGTGGCTTTGAAATCGGACAAAAATGGCTTCAAATTCTAACTGTGATTCTATGAAAATTGGCTAAGTCTTCCTCCATAGGACAGCTATGAGGATTAAACGAGTATATGGGTAGCAGATGCTTTTCACGCCCCTTGCCACATGCCCTAGGCCTCCCTAGATTCCAGCTGCAGCTGTGTGGACAGCTCCCGCAGACGCAGACGGTCCCACCTCAAGCACTCCTTGCATCTCTCTGCTGCCTTGGGCCATCGCCAGAGCAATGTGAGCCAGTCAGCAGAGCAGTGTGGAAGTGCGCACCAGTTTATACCTAGGGCGGGGAACCCTTAAGCAGTGGGGGGAGAGAGCCGTTGGGTAAAGGTCCCAGTCGCCCATCCTTGGGAGGGACAACACTAAGGCACAGTCTATGCTGTCCCTCACAGGGTGCCCAAGAGGACTGAGCCCCAGCTGCCCACAGCAGTCGCTAGATCAGTAACGTACCCTTATCAGCTTGGCCTCCATTTCTATGTTCCTCGCCCCGATCTCTCCTTTCTGCTCCCTAGAGTCAACATCCCAAATAAACCACATACACTTAAGGCCTTATCTCGGGTTCTGCTTTCCTGGGGACTCAGGTGTTTCTTGTGCCAGGCAATGTAATGGGCATTGGAGGTGCAGAACTGCCTGTAAGGACTCAGACTGCTGCTGGAGACAGGTATGTACACAGGTCACTCCTCTGCCAGGTAAGAACTAAAACACGGGCACTGTGCGCGTCCGGGAGGGCTAGGGAGCGATCATCCCGGGGTGCAAGAGGAATGTCAGAAAAGGGATTCTAGAGTCAACAGGCCCAGCCAGGAGAAAAGGAAGTGGAACATCCTAAGCACGAAAAACAATATGAACAGAGTCAAGACACTGGAGAACAAGGAGGTGAGGCTAGAACGTGAGGCAGGGGAGAACCCAGCCATGCTAAGGAGAGCCACTGCAAGGCTCTGTGCACGCGAGCAGCATGGTGACGCACATGTTCTGAGGAGGCGACTCTGGCTGTGCTGTAAAGAATGAATGGAGACACCTCCCGTCAAGAAGGTGCTGTGAGTACACACAGGAGCGCCTCCTCCTCTGTTCTATACACATGTAAAGGACAGCAAAAATACATGACAACAAAATGTTCTGAGGTGTACTACGAGATTCAAAATCAAGATAAAATCTATCCAAAGGTCAGAAGGAGAAAAGACCCAAGGTCATGAGAAGGGGGGCATCTGTAGAAAGCAGTGGGGCCAGAAATTTAACTCCCACGGTAGAAGGAGTACCATGCCAATTTCATAAGCCCTACGGTAAGACCCAGAAAGCCAAGCCGAGGCAACTTCAAAACCACCACTCAGGGAGGAGGAAGGGAGGGAAACTGCGCAGAGCTATTAACAAGGCAAAGCAAACTGACCAACAAAATCTACTATCGTGAAAGACAGACAATCCAGCAAATGAGAGTTCACACCGAGGAAATAAAAGTAATACAGCAAACTGAAGACTTTAAAACAAGTATGTTTAAATCACCTTAAGATATGAGAAAAAAATTCATAAAAACAAAGTTATAAAATTGAGACAAAAAGTTATGAAAAAAGGAACGGGGTGAGGGGCGAGGACAGAGGGGGAGGCCAGCTGGAGAGCGGCTGCTCTTCCGGGAAGAAGAAGGTGCGGGTCAGGTGGCGGCAGTCAGCGGAGGGGAGGGGACAGAACGGGCCCCCGTTGGGGCTACATGTGCAGCTTCTCTTGCCTGCCTCACTTCCGGAAACCTTGTGGGACAGTCAGACCCCAGCTACCGACTCCCTTCACATACCCTGAGCTACCTCCTGCTGTACCTTTGCTGCCCTTTCGGAAGGGACCCTTACTCCATCTTCCCCATCGAGCCCTCTATGGCAGGCGTGAGCCCTTACTCATATCTAGGTTCCCATCATCTACCTCTGGGGCAGAGACCATTCAATTCAAATGAAACAGAACACTAAAAATAGAGTAAAAAGTACAAGGATAAAAAAAAAACAGAATTAAAATGTATAGTACATTTTTGACTTCTAACACGGAATCATCTAGACTATACAAACCAACTTAAAAGTTCAGTGAACCCAGACTTGAAAAATATTTCTGGTATTTCAAGTATGTTAAGCTAAATTTTCCTTTCCCTTCCTTCCCTTAATATAGATTAAAAATAATGACGATTGCTATTCAGTTAGCCAAAGAAATGCCATTACTCATGACCAAACAACACACAATAAAATCCAAGAAAAAGACTTTACAAATCAGTAGTAAAAGGTAGTGAAAGAGACCATTATACTATACTAAAGTGGGGGTGATGTTAAATAAAACGTTTCAAGTGTTCCTTGGCTAGAAACTGGAACAGCAGGTTCACTAAGCTGCTGCCATAATCAGGACCTTTCTAACGGCTCAGTCCAAGAGTCTTGTCAGAGGCCCAAACACTGTTTATGTACCTTTCCTGAGCATCTTTGTTACACAGAAGGTGTAAGGGGAAAGGAACTGACATTTATGAAGCACTTAACGTTATGTCAGTTCATTTAAATACACTAAATGCATTTAGTCCTCGTAGTATGACTGTGAGATGGGGACTAACATTAACCCCATTTCACACATGAAGGAGCAGGCTCGTAGATAGTCCAGATCCCCTGGCTCAATGCAGAGCAAAGACTGGAACCCAGGCCTTTCTGATTCCAAAGAGCCACTGGACTCTTTCCAGTTTTCCACTTTTACCCTCTGCTATGATGTTGAGCTTTTTCATTGCCTGTACGGTCCTTCAAATATTTATTGAGCACCTCCTACTGGTCACGGAAGGCAACGGAAATGCAAGGTGAAAAGAATCATGGAGCTGGAGCTTACGTTTCATTAAGGGGACAGACATTCACACGTGCATGGATAACTAAGATCATGTCCGGCAATGATTAAGTTCTACAACTTAAGGGCAGAAGTCCTGAGACAATGTGTAGAAATGGGTTTCTGTTAGACAGAGGGGTCAGGAAAGGTCTCTCTACAGAGCTGACACCAAGCTGGGTGACCGCCAGTCACCTGTACACCTAGGAAGAGAGCATTCAGGGCAGAGGAAATGGCTACTGCAAAGGCCCCAAGGTGAGAACGAGCTGGGATGTTCGAGGAACAGAAAGAAGGTCAGAGAGGCTGGAGCACAGCGAACAAGAGGGTGAGCGATAAAGACAGAAACAGGCAGAAGCCAAGACACGAAGCTCTGAGCTTACTGTAAGCGCAGTGGACATTCGTGGAGGGTTTTAAGCATGGAAGAGACACGATCGGATCTCAGTTTTTAAAAGATCGCTCTGGCTGCTCTGTGGAGCACGGACTGCCGAAGCTGTGCTGTGGGCTACTAAGAGGGTAGGAGAAGAGGTGTGAAGTGGTGAAGTTGGGGACCCGCGTTGACGGTGGAATCCCCGTAGGACTTGCTGGTGGATACGGGGGTCGTGGGAACGACTTACAGCTACGCCAATTAGACAGCAGTCCCACTAGCTGACATGGAAAAGAACAGCAGACGGGAGATTAGAACAGGGGGTTGGGTTCTGGACGGATAAACGTGCAAGCGTCTGTGAGACACCCAGGGAGACGTGTCAAGGAGACAGACGACTATGGTCCAGGCTGTGGGTATAAACGTGGTGGTCCTGTAGCACACCCTAAAGCCATGGGAGACGGAAGATACAGAGAGAAAAAAGGGGCCGGGAACACAGCTCTGGGACACTCGGACACTCAACAGCGAGCATGAAGAGGAGGCAGCAAAGGAGAACGAGGAGGAGAGGCCAGTGAGGCAGAAGGAAACAGGAAGAGTCCTGAACGGACGGCCAGGCAGAGCGGCCCGCTGCTTCGGAAAGGCTGCCCCGGCCACTGGATTTCACGACTTGGAGACTGTCACTGACCTGGACAGGTGGAGTGGATGAAAGCACTGGTAAAGGGACAGAGAGAGACTGGAAGGAAGGAAAGTGGACACGGTAAATACAAACAGTTCTTCCAAGCAATCTTGCCTTTAAGGGGAATCAAGAAACGGGGCAGTAGCTTGAGTGAAATTGGGGGCAGGAGGAGCACCTCCCACATGGTTGCTATTAATGCATGTCTTATGCTATTGGAAATGATTCAGTGATAGGAAAAAAATAATGATGCAGAAAAGAGAGGGTGCCCAGGAGGAGGGGTGGTCTTCAATAGGAGCAGGGATGTTTATTTCTTCCATTCCAACAGCAGGAAAGTCGGAGTTTACGGGTATAGAGGCAAATAAGCTGGCAGTACTGGTGGGAAGAGTGAAATGGTTTGAGTTCAACTGTTCCTGTTTTCTCCGTGACATGTAAGGCAAGGACATCAGTCAGGGAGGGAGAAGAGAAGCGGCAAAACAGTCTTGTGCTGGGCAATGTTCGGTGCTCATTTTGAAATTAATGATAATAAATATATGTAAGGGACGACCTGCCATGTGATCACATGTAACATGAATAGCTGGCCAAGTCTAGGTCGTAAGGAAGGGTGATAAAACCCTAGACCATGTCCTCTAGGGAATGGGGACAAAACGAATTGGAAGCAAGTAAAGGGAGGGCTGGGATCACACACACAGTGAGCACCACAGGAGAGGAGGGACTGGCCAGGCAGGGCCCTGTATTGACCCTTTCCTTCCACCTCCAATGAATGAATGGCTCTGGTTGGTCAAGTGCAAGACAACTATTTAGGCTAAGGTGACTACTGGACAAGCTGTTTCCTTATTCCATCCTCACGGACAGGTAAGCTGAATCGGAGTGACTCCTAGGGCCAGCTACTCTGCTAGCCCCTTAGGCCCTAGGGTGGGGGGGCCGGAAGGTAGACGAGCTCAAAGGGTGAAGGGATGTCTCAGGCCCACGTCTATGGGAACCCTGCACTGGGGTATCAGACTCGGCAACAACTACAGGGGCAGGAGTCACGGGCTGGCTGCTGTATCTTGCAGATGGTATGAACTTTTCCCTGAGGGTAGTGGGAAAGGGTAGAAGCAATTGGCAGGGCATGATTTAAGCAGTAATATCACCAAAATCCCACTTAGAACCAACCCGAGTCTATATTTCATGCCTATTATTTCACTTAATCTTCACGCGATGCCAATGGGGTAGATTAGCACAACCACACCCACACTACAGATGAAGAAACCAAGATGGGGAGTTATGTCACAAGGTCTAAATGGACTGGAGCACAGGTCTGTCTGTCTCCAAAACTGTTTTTTCTAGTGTGCCAAAGCCACCTACCTCCTGGAGGGAGTTCCCAGGCAGAAGATTGGCGCTTCTCTGACCAATCAGGGCCCTGGTTATCCCAATGAGTCATTTAATAAGATTCCTTTAGAAAAGTCTCTAACAGCCCTACCATTTTCTAAGGCACTGCCAAGCCCCCAAATGTCAACTCCCACGTCTGCAAAAAGGTCACCAGCAGCAGCGTGCAAAGCTGGTGTGAGGGTAAAATGAAGTCGGCTTTTCACTCGAAGTGCCAGCCTGGGCCCTGGCACAGCGTGCATGTGCCAGGGTGGGTGCAGACCCCGGTCAGGACTTCAGGGGGGCCCCGGAAGCCGTGCCTCCTCTGTCATGGAATTCAATGGCACACCATGAACGACAGCTGTACAGAGAACGAGATTAGGGCAACGGGTTTGGGCTGGTTTAAGAAAGCCCGTTCCAATACTAGAACCGGCCCCAAACGGCGTGGAAACCTATGGGACCTGCAGGGAACAGGAAACGGAACCACAGATACTCACAAGCTTGCCTGCAGGGTGTGAGTCCATAAGTTGCTCTCTTAAAAAATATAACTGGGTCTAAATTTTTAAAAGTCGAGAGATTTAGAATACAATTTTGGGGCTTCTACTGAAAGACTGGAAGCTCTGAGCCCATGTGTTTGCATGACAACAATCGCTGGGCCGAGAAGCTGCTGTCCACTAGAAAGGGGCACATGTACCCGATTCACCCACCCCCCCCACACAGCCCATCGTCCTTTCCACGGCTTAAATCGCCCAGGCGCGTTCCCGGGTGGCCTCGGGGAGAGAGAGAGTTGCACCTCTTAACTCTGATGCAACAATAGAGACCCTGGCCCTAAGGAAATCCTCCATTTCTCAAGCGCTGATGACGGTCACCTAGCCCCCTTTGATAACAAACCAGAACGGCCACTGGGCAAGGCCCCCAAGAGGACTCAACACTAGAAAAATGCCAGGCAGGTGTCAGGGGCTGGGGAAGGGTTAGCTCACGAAAACAGAATATTTCAATTCTTTTTTCATTTTAGCTAAAGAAACGTCTATGGGGCTTAGCCCACCAACGACGTTAAGAAACGGCAGGGTCCCTGGCTCTTGCCCAGAGTCACCGGCAGTAGCTCCCGGCTCCGTTTCTCAATCTGTGTGGGGGGAGAACTGAAACGTTCATCACCGAGCACATGCCACGTGCCAGCCATTCTCCGAAAATGCACTCTCCTCGCCCCCCACAGCGACCCCAGAAGTGGTCAGAGAAGCGGGGGCACCGAGAGATGAAGGCACAGCTCCTTCTGGCCCCAAAGCCCAAGCGACTGCCAAGCCGGACTCCGAAGGACATGAGAGGAGGAAAACTGGCTCCTAAAGGACCGATTTTAAAAACACGAATGTACCAAATGTTTCTCCGTTTTAAGGAAAAGACCCTGTAGTGTTGTAGTGTTTCCTCACATAGGAATGACTCCCAGCAGATATAATGAAGCGAGAATTTTAGCTCAAGCTCAACATTAAACGGCAGAGTCACAACTACAATGGCGGTTTTTAAGCTGTTGTAGAAACTGGAAGAGATTTCAGTAGGGGTGATTCCTCTCGCTGACAGCCAGACGGCCCTTTTCGGGGCTCCCAGGAATAATTTTAGAGGAAAGCTTTCTTTCTCCTCTTTATAATGGGCCCGCATGAGGCTTTGCTGAAGTCCCGTCACAGCCACTAGCATGCACCCTAATGACTTAATTGCATGACTGGCAAGATTCCTTCCAAGTCATTTCAGAAGCTCTTTCAGGTAAATCAAACAGCACCGTCATCTAAAGCCATTTAGCAAAGCGAGCGTTTGTTCTTCCCTCCAACTAGAGATAAAGCCGTGCCTGGACCCCACGTCTACCTGGATTCCAATAACAACGTGGCCTTCTCGTTGAAGAAAGGGGCGAGCAGGTTCATGAGCTCGCTCTCCTCCAGACGCTGGTCTCCAGGGCGGCCAGGTTTGTGGGCTCCATCGTAGTCTAAAATATGGGAATCCGTGTGCCTCAAATATCCATTTTTGCAGCCCCCTTTGGAATAGTCCTCCATAATCTGCCAATCAAAATACTGAGTCAAATAATGGACTACGGAGGAGGGGCAGGGGGCGCGTGGAGGAGAGAAAAAGGATGGAAACTGAGAGCGAAGGAGCGAGTACAAGTCAGCCAGAGCGAAGACGAAGGGAAGAGAGGGACTCAGGCGCCCGGGCCCACACACACCCTCCTTCAGAGCGAGCTGCTCTGGCGAAAGCACAAAGATGTTCGTGTCACTTCTCCTCGCCCCTGCTTTTCTCCCCTATAAAATAAGGATAGCAATGCCACTTCCCAAGGTGACCATGAGAACAAAATGAGGTGACTCGCTAAGTGTGCATGGCACAGTGTCCTACCCACTTCGGTGTGTGCCCCCGGCCCAAGGCCCACTCCTTGCAAGTTCTTCCGAAGGCGGGGACAGAATCCACGCTGTTAACAATGCTTTGGGCACTTAAACACCCCTGCGAGGTATGCTCCCCACTACATAACAGAAAGCCGACTTGCTCTCTGCAGATACATCCTAATTAACGTAACTCTGATTTGTCTCATTAGGAAGGAGGAAGAGTTCCTAATTCCCGAGGAGATGTTGTTTATGGTTCCACCTTCCTGGGTCACTGAAGGTCACAGGAGTGGTACCAAGGGTGCATCTAGTTAAAGCCTGTGCTGGGCATGTCTTGAGGTGCTGCAAGTAGCATTCTTTCTTCTCCTTTCCAAAGCTGTAAATTTCTCCTACCGATCTATAAATAACTCCCCTTGACTTCATTACTGCTGGTGATATACACACTAGCCATCACGCCCCTCTCTGCACACTTGTAAAATGATTAAGTTTTCAAATGGAAGACAAGACCCACACAAATGAGCTGTTATTTATAGGATCTTGTTTGCCACCAATCTAGTTATTAAATCCATCTAAAGAAGCAACCTCCCAAGAAAGAAAAACCTAGAATATAACAATAAAAACAGTAATTGCTATCATTTACTTAGCACTTAGTACATACCTTTCTATTTAAATATCAAAACAATGCTAACAAGAAGTACTATTATTTTCATTGATGGGGAAATTCAGGATTAGGGGTTAAGCAAAGGTGATCTCCAAGGTCAGAGAGACAGTGATTAAGATTCAAAGTCAGATCTGATTCCAAAGCCCCCTGCTTTCAACTGCTCTGCCCTCCATAACTATCTACATTTTAATGATTTCTCATTCATTACTCCATGAACTTGAACACCCTGAAGGCCATAAATGTCAAATCTGCAGCCTCCTACATCCCACTACATCCCAGTCTGTAGGGTCCTTTCAACCTTGGAGAGTGTTTGCTCCAAAGTTTCAGTATCGGTGTGACTGGAATAACATTGTAAGCGCACAAATTCTCATCAACGCCCAGATGCACTAAGCTGGGGTCCCAATCAAGAGATTGCAGAAGACCCCGAGAAAGGGAGTTTGGGCCCAGGAGCGGCTCCTTACACTGCAATCGAATGATCTGGGAGTTCGCAGCAGTCCAGAGACAAGGGCTCTTGTCCCAGCTCTGTCACTGGTTTACGCTGTGCCCTGGATCAACCACCTTCCCGCAGAGGCCTCAGTCTCCAGTGCATAAAGCAAATGGGTTGGGTCACATCCCTAAAGATCTGTCCAGGTCCAATACCCAATGCCCATTATTCTGCAACAGCCTTGTTTTTATTTGCAACTAAACGTCCGTTTGCTGTTTCATGACTGGCTCTGCCACCCAGAATGTAACTTTCGAGAAGGAAGAGACCACCTCTCTTTGTTCTCCACAGGCACACAGCAGGGACTCGATACAGGCAGAATAAAGAGAAACCCCATCGGACTCATTCCCGACTAGAAGACCCGGCTTAGGACCAGAGAGAGGCGGATGGAATAAGGAGTTAACTGCCATGTTCTTACCTTGTTACTCTGTTCCAAATGCTGGTCAGTCCGGTAATGATTCTCCACATCCTCTCCAATTTTGATTGTGTCCTCGTCTTCCTTGCCAGCCGGAAGCTACATGGTGCATGGAATGGTGTGAAAATGCAACCCCAAAAAAGGATGCAGCATGAATATGTATGGGGAAGTCAGTGATGGCTTTTTTAAAAAATGCAAAACAAAAAACAAACCAAAAAAAAAGAGGCAGAAACAAATGCCAAAGCCATGAAATAAAAATTAACCAGAGTTAGGGTTGCTAGTTCTGGTAAATCACATACAGTTGCCTGGGATCAGGCATAATTTCAGGACAAATTATCCAAGAAATAACGGGAGCGATGTCCCCCTGTCCTCGCCGGCCTTCCCTGAGCTGCTGTAGATGAATGTGCTGTCTGCGGTGCTGCCGCCATCTCTGCCATTGCTAAATTCACTTTCGTGTTATATAAAAGTAACAAGATTTTGGAAAATAGCTATTGATGGAATTGAAAATATCAAATAGCGAGAAAGCAGTAAACGAAATTGATGGCGTGCCTGATTTATGCATCACTCCTCCTATTTAGCACAGGGCATAAACCTCTCACTGGACTGTCACGCATCTGAGATGGACGGTCCCGCCAGCACTGCCATTTTGTTGACAAAAAGTCCTCATTGCTAATAAGTAGAGTATCAGGCTTGCCTGACGATAACTTTATGCTTTTGAAAATGAAGGACAGTTATTTATAAAAAGTGCATAAATCCCTAATGCTTTAAATAAGTGTAAATCCTAAAGGTTCTGCATTCTACTGAATGGACAGTACCAAGTTCTTAAGAGGGTCAGATCTCAGCTCTCTGGAAGAGTGGGATACTCAGATTCACCAAATAAAAAATGAGAGGAAAGGTGGCCACACCCAGGGAGGGCATCGGTTAAAACTATTTCAGAAATTATACCAAACCCCATCTCACCAAAGCATTAAAGCCACAGACTAGATGCTGAGTCACTTGCTGGGTATGTCATATGTATGAGATGTCCAGGGTTCTGAAGCCACAGTTTTATTCAATGAATTCCTACTTAGTCAATTCCCCCTGATTCTCCCAGCCCAACTTAAAATTTTCTGATGTTCCTTTTAGAAGAAACTCTTGTTTGGGAGGAAGAAAAATCAACAAAATCAACAAAGCAAACTGGCCTCAAAAAGTCATTGTATAGAAAACTTCTCAGGATCAGAAAGTATTCGGCCTAACTACATTCAAATCTGCAATCAAGATCAACCAGAACTGATGATCGCAAATCAGATCTTACTATCAAGCAATAAAGAGACTAGACATGAGTAAGTACACTTATGAAGGTGTAAAAGTTTCTAAACTGGGGTGAGGAACCCTCTCCCGCTGTTGGCTTCTTCCCTCATGATTAAAACATCTTCAAGTGATATAGATCAACTAACTAGGACTATTAAACTTGTTAGGGAGAGTATAAAATGTTAAACTACTCTGGAAAAAATATTGGCAGTTTTTGTAAAACTAGTAGCCCTATGACCCAGGAATTCTACTCCTCTGTGCTCATCAAGAGAACTGGAAACATATGTCCGCTGTCTATGAATATTAATATTAGCTTTAATCATAATATCTAAAAACTGGAAACAATCCAAATGTCCATCGATAGCAGAATGAATAAACAAACTAATATACCCAAACAATGGAATACTACTTAGCAATAAAAAGGAACAAACTGTTGCTTCACATAACAAAATGGATGAATCTCAAAAACATGCTAAGTGAAAAAGTGTTACAAAAAAGAAAACATACTTTATGATTCCATGGATGTGAAGGTCCAGTACAGGCAAAACTAATCCATGACAGAATAAAATTACAAGAGTAGCTGGGGGTGAGGATGGGAACTGACCAGAGGGGACATGATCTTGATAGAGGTTTGGGTCACAGAGGTACATACATTATAAAACTTTGCAAATGGAGACTTACAGTTTCTTCATTTCATTGTATATAAATTTAACCTTAAAAGAAAAAATAACTATAAACATGTTAAAGATAAGCATGTTGAAGTATTTAGGGGGAAGTGCACTGATGTTTGTACACCGAAATTTACCAAAAAGACAAGATGGAGCGGTGAAGGGCAGGGGAAATCTAGGTGGTGGGGCCACCAAACAGCCGTCTGCTCAGATCACTCCTGTATGTCAGTTCTCAACCGTGTTTTCCCACAACACATAAATTAACAACCAGTAGAAAAACATATAAGGAAATAGGGGTAACCCCGTTAGAAATTTTTTAAAGGCACTTTAACACAAAAGAACAGCTGTTCCTGGTCTTTTGTTTGTTTGGATGGTTTTTAAGGGAACTGCCCACATGCAGGACAAAGCAGTGTCGTGGCAGCTGGAGGAATCCACACGACAGCAACCATTTGGAAGACAAACCTGACAAACTGTTATCAAGGGCCTCCTTCTATTTATACCCTCGGTCTAATTAAAAGTTATAGGAGGGAGATACATGAAAACAAATGACAGGCCTATTTTATACCTACATCTTCCTGCACTTTTGACCTGAGGATTACGTATCTGGGAACATGGTCTAAGGAAAAAAATTCCTAAACCCAGAAAAAGATTTGAGTCCAAAGACATTCATCAGGTAATTTTTAAAAGAGTGCATCGCTGGAAACAATCTACATTTCCAACAATAGTGAGGCACTTCGTTAAATTTCAGTGCATTCATAAGATGGGATACGATGCTGTAACGTAACAGCAACTGGAAAAAAAGAAACAAAACTGCATATATATATATATATATATATAGTGGCTGTGGACATGTTCATACACACAAACAGAAAAGAGTCTAAAATGTTAGTTAACTGTGTTTTAAAGTGACAGGATTAGGGGTAATTTCTCTATTTTCTAAGTGTTAGGTAATGCTGTGAGTTAAATATTGGAGAAAAACACGCCATGTTTTAAAAACACAAAACATATTTGGGTTTCTTTTTCCCTTTTCCTATTCAGAGGGTCCTAGAGGGTAGGCATGGGGCCCAGAACCCACTCTGCTCAGAAAAGGAGAAGCACACGCTCCCGGGAAGGGCGGCCTCCCCTCTTTGCCATCCCACCCTCAACCCTAACGACCGCCCCTCCCTCAGCTCAAGGTTACTGTGGGAGCATCACCCTTCCCAGGCAGATCGGATTGTACTGTCCCATTCCGGGGGAAGATGGGGGGCCTGTGCTACAAAGGACAAGGCCATTCACAGGGAACATCGCATTGAAGCGCAGTCTGACAAATGACTCAATCTGAATCGGCTGATATTAAGATCTCAGAGTGGGAAGAGGAAAAGGCCTCTGTTCTCCAAAGGACATAATGGGACACTGAACAGATTTTTTTTCAAAGGGCAAATGAACAAACAAACTCGCCATTTACGACTCAAATGAAGTAGGTGAAAAATGAGCTGCTTATTAAAAATGCTGCCTTAGAGAAAAGAAACCAAGAGACTTGTTTCTCCCTAAATGGACTGCAGATATTCTTGGTTTTCAAAATTATCTGGAGCCCTGGAGGCTGAGATCAATAATATTCCGTCTCTCAAAGACAGCAGATGGCTGGAGCGCAGCATAAATACCTTTGAGCATCTCCCACTTTGAAAGTGGGAGGAGACAGCGGAAGGCTGACAAATCTTTCCCCAGACACGATGTGGCAATGAGACCTCCATTTTCCCAGCAGGCCAGGCTGAGTTCAAGACAACTCTAACCAAGAAGGTTCCAGGGGAGCCCAAAACAAAAAGGCCTTACTGCGTTTCGTGGTGAGAACAGTTCCACTGTCCTGAAAAAGGTTAACAGACACGAGGGGCAAGGCGCCTGCTGGGGGAGAGTTAGGCCACGTTAGAAGCTGAAGGGAGAAAACGAGAAACTCTTCTTCACTGTCACGACGTCAGGGTCCTCCAAATGTACGGCACGGGCCAAGAACAGAGAAAATCGGAGAAATGCCTCCCAAAGACGAGCAGAGACCCAGGAGCCGCCAGGGAGAACGGGGCCTCCGTCGCCTCCCCAGGCGGCACTAACAGACAGGGGCCCCCCACCTCAGCGCACAGGCCCACAAGCCACGTTGCAGAGAGAAGCGCTGTGACGTAACCTTTCATGGCCCTGCCGAGCTTTCAGATGCCACCAGCAGAAAACTGCCTCGGTCAGGAACCTGGGCTTGTGGGCTGAAGGCACTGTTTCTTTCTAGGCCTGTCCTCTGCACATGGCAGAGTGCAGGAGAGCCCGGGTGGCTGTGGGTAGGAACGACACACATCCGGTCAAGTCCTGAAGTCCGGGTGCCGTGAGAGTGAGAAGACGCGCAAAATTTGGAGGATTAACAAAAAAAGTAAATGAGAAATGTGTTTACTTGTTTTTCAATGTTAATGAATTCATTAATGCTCCATCTACACTACCCCAATTACTTGGTGATTTGGCAACTCTCCAGATCCCCGAGACCACACCAGTCATCCAGATGTGCCACCTGCAGCACAGACCCCAGGGCCACAACACTACTGACCGTGTCCATGCAGACGTGAATCCAACTTGAGAAACTCAAAGGGGCCACTTTAATCCCAAAGGGCCCTCAAAACCCCTATCACAGCAAAGGCAATTTCAATACAGACTGCCCAGGACAGACGCAGTCTTGAGGGCTGTTACTTATTTATTTATTTTTTTGGAATTAGCATATGACAGCAAGAATGTTTCTTCTTACCTCCGTTTCTTCTACTGATTCAAGTCTGTCATTCCCCTGGAAACCCATGCAGGAGAGATCAAAAATGGCTTTCTTCAGGTGCTGGTTGTCTGCATGCAGTTCCTTCACCAGCTGTAAAAGGTCACTGACCTAGGAAATGAGATCAGAGAGAGGACTAGATACCCTACCCGCGAGCGGGGTTCGGCTTCCCAGGGCCTCGCCACTGGGCCCAGACCTTCCTACTGAGCAGGGCTGTCAGCGTGACAGTTATGAAGAATCGGGTGGCCTGATTCTAGTCTTCAAGCCACTCTAGGTACAGTGAAAACATTAACATGCCTAGATTCTAACCCCAGAGTCACCCCTTCAAGGCAAAGAGATCCTGGGCAAGCTGCCTGACCTAAGCCTCCACTTCCTCATCTGCGGAATGGTCACTGAGAGAACCGAACGTGACCATGGCCACAGAGCACTGAAGTCCCTCCATCTTGTACTTGAGACCCTCGGGAGGAAACTCCTGAGACTTGAGTTTCTGAGACTGCGTCAGAGCCTTATTTCACAGCATCCACCTTCTTTGTACACCTATCTTAGCAATGTCAGTAATAACAGTGTTCAATGACGAAGCAATGTACAGCTACTAAAATCCTCCCGTAAGCTTTACTCTCTCATTCCTTACAAAAATCCTGAGGAGGTAGATGGGCTCGTATGACTATCCCTGTTTTACAGTGAAGAACCTGAGAAACAAAGAAGTTCACTGCCCGAGGTCCCACAGCTGGGGGTGTCTGGAGAATTAAATGACATATAACAATGGCCGAAGTGCCTAGTCGTGTGGGGAAGGGCAGCTGCCTCCCGAGAGGTAGAGCCAGGCCCGGAGCTGAGTCCGGGGATTGCCAGCCCAGTTCTCCTACTTCAGGCACAGGCCTTGCCAGGCCAGGTACATAAGGAATTGAGCTGACACCCCAACCTTCACTCCCTGTGGGTTTCAAATCACAATGGCGAGTGATTGCCCAAGGACTTCTTAATGGGATAATCGTGAGCCTCTCAAATAAAGCGGGCAATCCTATCCTGACTATACATAGCAGATGACTGATACAGCAAAACATGAATACGAACTGGACCCAACCCTCAAGGTGATCATGGGAAGAAGAAAACATTCTGGTTCCATAAACCCTTACTAAGTGACAACCAGGGACGACGCCCTGCCCTTAACTTGGCCACGGCAGGTACGAGCAGCAGTTATTACCGTCCCCACTTCCCTTATCTTCAAAAATTAACGAGTGCCTCAATGCTCCTTGCTTTACTCCTCTCAAAACAGCAAAACTTTTATAGTTCTGTTACTTCTGTACTTTATACCTGCTATTTTCTTGTTCTCTGCTGAGAAAGTCCTCTACCCAAACAAACTCCTAGCCACCCTTCAAAACCCACTTCAGTGCTAACTTCTGCTGAGAAGCTTCCTCCGATCAAGTGAGCACTCCACAACTCCCAGCAGTTAACCTCTGCTGCCTCTACATCTTGCACGACTGCCTATTCCAGCAACCCTTGCACTCCGAGCTATAATTCCTTATTTACATCTCTGTCCACTCCATCAGAATGTAAATTATTCCAAGACAAAAACTGAATCTGTCACGTGTGTGTGATAATTTTACAATAAAACAGTCTCCTCCAAGCTCAGGCTTCCTAGTCTTACCAATGGCTCTTAGAACACTGAAATACTAAGCCATTCTAACTAGACCAACGAACAACAGATTGAAAAGCCTTTCCAGTTTTAAAAAGATTTATTGATCAAACCTGGATCTTTATTCTTTCAAAAAGTATCTATTAACTTCCACTACGTGTGCCAGGTACTGGAAAATCAGAAATAAATAAGATACAAGATGTCCACGGCCTGGCAGAGGATACAGACAAACAGCCAGATAATGACAGGTCCACGTGAGCAGAGAATCGATGGGATTAGGTACGAGAAGGGAGGCGAATGAGCTGAGAGAAAGGCGGCTAACTCTACATGAAAGGGCTGGTGAGCGTTTCCTAGGGAAGGTCGAGCCTGGGCTGGCTCCTCCAGCCTGAGGAGGAGTCTGTCGGACGTGGGGAGGCCACCCCAGGTAACGTATGCAGACAGAGCAAAGACGGGCAGGGAGGACAGGGAAGAAAGGAGAGGGAAGGGCTTTCAGAATCTTACACTTCTGATCGGGAACCCAAGAGAAAACAAATAACCAACAAACCGCTGAAACTAATAGGTCAGTACCTTTTTCTTAAGTTCTTCTTGAGAAAAATGCTCCACTTGAAACCGATTATGCTCTTCAAGGCAAATACTCAGATAAGATGTTTGATCACTATAAAATGAAAACGGTTCTTCTGCCAGAAAAAAAAAAAGTGGGGGAAAGAGAAAAAAGGAACATCAGAAATAGATCCATCCAAGACCAATCCCAGTTGCAATCCATTTCAGGCAGTTTGAATTGGGTAGGGGCGGGGGCCTGGGCGGGGGCATAAGTACACATAGTTTAAGCTTTGGACCAAAAGTAATTTTCCCTTCTTTCTCTTCAGGCTAGTATCTCAAAGTATGGATTCATCATGGGCTGTATAAGCTTTTGCTGTAGCCAATTCTGAATTATAATTAGCATATCAAGTGTTGTGCCTGGAGACCATTCTGCGTGGCACAAGCGAGCGGTGATTTCAGTCTAAATGAGGGAGTGATTCTGTTTAGGTGAGAATACAGGGAAATCAGATGTAACCCTCCAGGGCAGAACGCAAGGAAAATAAGTGCCTGATGTATTTCTTACTGGCCTCCCAGTCCTCCGTGGCAGCGAGCACGCCAAGCACAGGAACTGCGTGCTAGATCTGAGTTAAGAGAATATGGTCACCTACATAAGGGTCTGCCTCCTCTGCCACAAAGGTCACATCCTAATAGGGAAGAAAAGCACAGAGGAGGGGCAGGCTACTTATTGATGTGATCTCGTTTAACACACATGAGAAAGAGCGGATACACCTAACACACTGGAAAGAGCTACACTGTGAAGGAAGATGTCCTGGCTCACATCTGGGCAAACCAACCCCTGCCCCTGAACCTCAGTTTCTTCTGGTGTAAAGTGAAGTCAATACCTACTCTACCTAACGGGATGACCATCAGGATCAGGGATGAGAGGTCAAGTGCCTGACACTGTGCCTTGTACGCAGTAGGTGCTCAAGAAATGTCAAACCAACCAAAGCTATGGCCGATTTTCACCACGTGTGCCATGCCCCAGGCTAGAGATACAAAAAGGAAGAAGATTCCCACCCAGACGCTCAGGGGCTCAGGTTCTAGGACGGGCGAAGGCCAAATGTCACTGTGATGGCAACAGCAGGGCAAGGACCACGGGACCCTCAGCCCTCCCTAAGTGAATCCACTCGCGGTCGTGGCAATGCGACAAGCGACGTTTTACCATGAAACGGCAACCTCACCCCCACGTGTCTGTGGTCAGGGCTCCCGGCATGGGGCGCTGTGGTAGGCAGAGCCCAGACATTTTGGGCAATGAGGGCTGTTTCCCAGAGAAAGGGGATGGCAAATTTCTAAGGCTCTCTGAAGCTAGAAGCAACAAATGATGCAGAACACAGTACAGGCAGCAGCAGGTCAGCATCCTGCAGCAGACCCTCTGCAGAATTCATGCAGTTTGCTGGGCCTTCTACAATGAAGGCCCAAACCAGCTGGATACAGTCTGGGAGAGCCAACATGAACAGTCATCACAGAAAAGGATCCCCAGATGAGATCCTGTGGGTGCCTCATCTCCTACTGGAGTTTTAGGACTCCCCTAAAGTTCAGTCAAGGCCCTCCAAGTGGAAAAACCAACGGGAAATACATATAAGAGAGTGAGTACCTTCCCGCCTCCGAATTTCGCTGATCTGCTCCTCCAGCGTCTTTTGCAAATTCCGGTAGGAGAGCACATCCCGCTCCAGCTGCTTCCGCAGGGCTAAAATGTTGCTTAATTCAGCCTGCAGTTTGTTGACACTTGGTAAAACAAGACACCAGAAATTTTAAAACAGACCTATTTGTGCTTTAAGATGCAAAACGCAGCAAGCCTTCCTTCGCTTTTTATGTCATTTGTGTTTTTCTCTAGTTGTAAAAGTAAATACATGTTTATTATAGAAGATTTAAAATATAAGAGAAAAACATAAAGAAAACAAAAATTACCATGATCCCATTATCAATTAACACATGGCAGATTGTATTTCCTGAGTGTTTTCACGAGGTTGAAATAATTCTGGGTGTACAATGCTAACCTGCGCAATCTTCACTTAAAGACTTCCCTATATTTTTGGGAATTATTTGCAAACATCATTTTTTATGACTCTATACTATTAACAGGTAAATGTCTCACCATTTACTTTAACTCACCCCCTTATAGTGGACATCAGGATCATGTCCAAGTTTTTGGTACACAGAACTAGGTAAAAATAGTTTAACTCTGCAGAATGCTTCTCTGGAAAACGCCTTGTGAGGCTTGGGTACGGAAAGCGTGGCTCTCTAGAGCTCGGGTGTCACCTGGCCCCCGGGCTCAGAAGAGGAGACAAGGGAGAACACCGGTTGTGTCACTCCAAAAAGAGGTGGTACCAGGGTAAAGGTGAGGGGCAGGAAAAAAGAGAAAAAAAAAGAAAGAATGAGTCGATAAAAGGAGGGAGAGAAAGACCAATTTTGGAGCCAAGAGAACTCCACTGGGATGGGTCAGCCACTCACGAATACATCCTAGAACACACTTACTTTTGGGGGGTGTCACGTTTCATGTCGCAGTCGCTGTGATACAGTGCTGAGCTGCAGAGCACAACCCAGAACTCGGAGGAGGCCAAGAAAACACACAGCTCCCAGAATCCGCTTTCATCGTGGGGAGGGCTGTCCGACAGAACTTTTCCAATGATGGAAATGTTCTGTGTCTGTGCTAATACCACAGCCACGAGCCAAATGTGCCCACTGGGCATTTAAACCGTGACTGACACACGGAGGAACTGGATACTTTTTTAAAATTTAAATGTAAATAGTCACATGGCTAGTGGCTACTAATTGGGCCGGAGGATCCACTAATTGGGCTCTGAACTGCTACTGATGTGCACGCTCCACACCCAGCTCTCAGAGAGCAGAGGCCCCAGTCGACATCTGCATAACATAAATAACGTTTCACTGAACTCGGTGTCTAAAGCCTTGTTTCAGACTCAGGGTAGTTTCTTAAGACAAATTCCTAGCAGTGCAATTACTGGGTTCATAGCATATGAACGTTTTTCGAGACTACCAAAACACGCTAACAAATCAAAAGCCTCCTTTTTGAGACACCAAGAAATACATCACTCCCTGTCCAGCATCTCACCTATGGTTCCCTAAGAGTGTCCATCAACACCTTGAAACTGTCTACAGAAATTTATGAATATGTGGCTTTTTTCTAGGGAGAGGGCCCGAAAGATTTCAACAGATTTTTCACAAGGGGTCCATAACCCCACCATGGATAGGAGCTATCGCTCTAGATACATGTGCTGGAGACGCGAGCCCCACTTCTCCTTCAGAAATTTCTTCCCGCTCCATCCATTGGACTGCACACATAAATCAACATATATTGGAAGAAAAACAAACCATTATGTCTAATCTTCTGTGCTTGCTGCCTCGACGATGGCTCATTGTGAAGCAGCCTTCTTGCAAGGCAAGGAACCCTACTAGCGCCTTGTACCTACTTCCATTTCAAGACAATCATAATGATCCATTTGTAAGGCTGATGGAAAACCTTACAGAGGTGTCACAGCACAGCACTCGCTTGGATGCGGTCGTGCTACAGAGACATTCAACCAGGTAAAAAAAAAAAAGAGATTGTTTCAGCGAAGCTCCTGCGATTAGGGCCGGGAACGCTAACTGCTTCACTCCCCCTTCTGCTTTCTGACAGGGTGAAAAGTACACAGCTGCTGTGCCCGTGTCTGTCATCTATGCTGCCCCAACTCCAGAATCTTTTCGAGGTGTGAGGAGTTAGTGGAACAAAAGATGCTTCGCTCAGAAAGACGCAAGAGCCCTGTGCACTCCTCTTTCTGGAACGGAGTGGGGGAGGAGGCAGAAATGAGGAGTCGGAGACCCAAACTCCAAGGAGCACATGACGAGGGGCTCCGGGACCGCAGGCCAGGCGGTCAAACTGCCCGAGTTCCTGTTTCCTCCTCCGTAAAGCAGGGGTCACAGCTCTCCTTCAGGACTGTCCTGAGGATTAAATGCGATGTTATGTGGGAGAGAGCATGGCACGGTGCCTAACGCACAGCAGATGCTCAAAAAACATCATTTCCTTCCTTCCACACATCCTAACAACTGCCAAACAAAAGATAATATTTATAAACTAAAATTTCTGATTCCTGTGAGTTACAATAGTGATTCTTATCTGGAGACTGTTTTGCCACCTGGGGGACATGTGGCAGTATCTGGAGACACTGCTGGTTCTCACAACTGGGGCAGGCAAGGGCGCTACTGGCCTGTGGCGGTGAAAGCCAGGGCAGCCCCTCTTAACAAAGTGATCCAGCCCCAAACGCCAACAGTGCCGAGGGTGAGAATCCAAGTCCCGGGGAAGTGCAAACTGTACTAGTTCTCAGGACAGGCTGTGTCTCAGTAAGGACCCAGACCTGGGGGCCAAGGAGAGCTGAGCCCTGGGGGTCCGCAAGTGTGGGTAGGCGGGGAAGGAGGGGAAGAGGGAGGGAGGCCAGCCAATCTAACTGCGCAGACACATATGCTGAGGCTCAAGGTGAAAGGTGATTTACTCCAAGACGCAGAGCTGCGAGTGGCAGAGCTGGGCTTTGGACCCAGGCCTAGCTCACCCTAAATGTATTTTGACTGTGAAGGTGAACAGGAAACCTTTTAAGCCTCCTCGTCAGTCACAGGCAGACCCGCCTCGGGCCCGCCCCACATTTCTACACATTAAGGAAGAGCCTATGAAACCCAGAGCCATCCGTGATGTTGAGGGGTCTGGAGAGTAATGTGTCCACGCACAGGGCCTCTCAGCTCAGTTCTCAGAATCGAATCTGGGAGAAACCGCACACTGCAACTCCCTTTGCCGATCCCCTCTTTGAGCTTCCCACAGTACTCAACCACTCCCCCAAGTGAAAATGCCTGGCAACTGAAGGTTCTGGAAAATGCTCCCTTTCAGAGAGTGAAGCTACTCCCAGAATTTCATCAGCCTGTTTTCATTTTCCCTAAACTCATTTCAGGTTTTAAAATCTGAAAATTATCTCAGAACTTAGAAGGTTGGGGTGGGGGGGTGTGTTCATCTACAGAACATTGAACATTTCCCAAGTGCCTCCTCTATACCGGCTCCTGTGACAGGCACTAGGAGATGGAGACAAGCAAGACAGGACCCTGTGCTGAGGGAGCTCATGACCCAGACGAGGAGGCAGGTCACAAAGGTCACGAGGGCAGCTGTGAGGGCAGAAATAGAGGGGACAACTTTCCTGGGGGTGCGCGCAGGCCTCCTGACAAGGGTAACCCCCAAAAGGAAAGCTCAAGGACTCGTGGGGGACACAGCAGGGTGCGGGAACCCACGCGAGGTTAGGGACAGGAGAGCACACGGCCCGGGGAGACGTACGAAGACTTCATTATGGCTAAAGTGAAGGGCATATGAGGAGCTGATTTTTTTAAATAATTTATCTTAAAATTTATTTTAAAATAAAGGATGATTTTTTTTAAAAAAAACTTTTTATTATGGAAAACTTGAGCCACATATAAAGGAAGACAAACTGGGCTGGAAGGAGCCCCTCCCGCCTCTACCCACACCCGGCCCCAACCGCCAGGAGCCACGGCCATTCTCGTTCCCTGCCCACGTCTGCTCTGCACTGTTCTGAAATGAACCCCAGACGTCACCAGTTCACCTGTAACTATCCCAGTGTGTAGAGAGATGACTTCTTAATAGGAGACATTGCTGAGGCCAACCTATATTTACAGAGGGACCAACAGAGGCCCAGAGAGGGCCACTCGTCCGTGGACACAGAGCCCGGGCTAGAACAAGACCACCAGCCTGTAACCAACTCTCCTCACCACATCTCACGGGCACCAAATTACTTCAGCAATTCTGCAGAGACATAACTCACTCCAAGACATGAAGACTTGTCTGAGTCCCAGGATTCTGTCACGCACCACCTGTGTGACTTTGGATGAGTCACTTAACTTCTTTTTATGAAAAATAGGAATAACGTTATTACTTACCTCACTGAACAGCTGTGAGGCTCATTTGAGATAATACGTAGAAGCACTTTCTAAGTCTATATATAAAGTATTATAAAAACCTGAGTGATTATTATATTTTTACCCTAAGTTTGTTGCCAAAAGTAGACAATTCTTGACAGAAAATAGGTATATGTGATTTAAATTAGGCAATCACCCTCCAAGCACTTTAAGCTTCCTAAACAAACTTATAGGGCTTCGCAGCCTCAGAAACTACAAGCATTTATTCAAAATATGTGTGTGTGCATGTGCGTGTGTGGTCACATTCACACGCGTGTGACGTCCGACCAGAAGCCCTTACCTGTCCGAGTCCTGCAGAGATTTTACCAGGTGGGCATAGATGTCCTGCTCTTTCTTTAACACCTGAATCAGTTCTTCATATTCTAATTGTTGCTTTTCCTGGAAATGACAACGAGCATCTGACATTAGGGGAAGAATTTTGAAAGAGCACATCCTTACATTATGCAAACATATGTGGATAGTTCTGGTTTCTAAATCCAGATGAAGGTGACAGATCCCCTGTGCCAGGCTCTGGATCAGGCCACAGTCAGAGAGCACCACCTGCAGGAGGAGTGGGGAATGACCATCGCTTACCTCAGAATAAAGCTGAACGCTGTGCTTCTAACCCGAAGTAGCTGCTACGGAAGAATTCATCACAGTGAACCCCACCCGCCCTGTGTGAAACAGCCACCCCTCAGAGCGGGTCAACGTTTTCACGACACCACAAAGAATGCCCTTCCACACTTGTTCTTGTTCCAAAGAAAAGAAATTCAGAAACCAAAACCTGACAAGTATTAAGGGCGAGGGACTTCCATAAAGTAGAAGAGGTGACACATTTCACAGGCATCCCTAACAGTGACGACAGAGAAGGGAGGAAGAAGCTGGGCGACCTAGGTAAGTAACTAGCTTAACAAACCTCTACAAGGTTTAGTCTCCTTATTTATGAAGTGGGGGTGTAATGTTGTGAATCAGCATTCACAAATGTGATATTTTTGTTAAAGTTCAAATTTTGGCCTTGCCACTCACCAGTTCTGGGATCTCAGGAAGTTACTTACTGAAGCCTTGGAACTCCTACCTGTAAAATGGTGGACAATAACCACCACCTCACGGCGTTATGGAGCAGATAAAAATTTAAATTGTGTATTATAAGGAACCAGGAATCCTGAAAGAAATGGCCAGTGCCAATACTGGGTCAAGAAAACCAAGGACAATGGAAGATATGTCTACAGCATTTTTCGTGACAGAAAATAAGGAACTACTTAAACGATGATGGATATGTTAGAGGAACAGAAGAGCCAGTCTGAAAAGGCCAAATCTGGAACAATGTGAGCAGCAAAATAAATAACGATAGTAACAGATTATCGTCTACTAAATAAAATAGAATTCATGAGTCCATGCTGACATGAATCAAGGAATAAGTGGGAAGAAGGGATTTTCTTTATTCCTAATAAATGTAGAAGAAATGATAAACTTTAAAAAATCACCATTTACCATCATGATAATAAATAAATCAGCCAAGAAACATAAAAGGATGCTAAAACTGCGGGTGAAAATTTGAAGAACAGTGCCCAGCGCAGACTAGATGTTCTCTCAATGCTGGGAGAGAGACCCTGGGTTACTGGAGAGAATGAGGCGGCAAGCCGCCCTTGCATTTCTCACTGGCTTATGCTTTCTCCTGAAGTTAAGATTCTACCTAGGACAGTTCTTAACCTGATTAAAACTCAGGGGCTGGATGAACACGAAAGGGGGGAGGGGAATTACATCTTTATTTTCACTAACCTCTAACTGAAACTTAGCATCCCTTAATGATGACTTGACAGGATACCGCTATTGCTACAAACCACAGTAGTAATGTTTTCCTGCAACTGTCAATGAAAGAAATAGGTACTTTGTATATGTTGTGGATATCTCAAAATGTTTCTTATCAGTACTTCAAAACTACGGTAGTCACTATGCTCACCACTCGATCTTGTTATTTAATGCATTAATAAACAAGCACCATTTTAGTATATGTTTTAATATTTCGATGCCTAAATTTCAAAAGACTTGGTTTCCTTTATAATCCTATGCATTTAAGGGTTTTTTTCAGGCAAGAGGTCCTTGGTTTCAGCAGACTACCAAAGGGATGCAGAGGGCAAAAAACAGCTGAACCCCTGACGTGAGAGAATACGGCTATGTTCTAGTCCTGAACAAAACAAGGCAAAGGCACCACCTGCTAATTAAAGGTTTAAATAAATGCTAAACCACCAGTTTGGTCATGATAAGCCAGTCACCGAGGCGGCTAGAAATGTCAGACCTTTTTGTAAATCCTGCCACATGTCACTGGCACAAGGAGTTCCCGCATGCCTTTTGTGCACAGCGTCAGTGTCATGTGGGGTCCTCCCGGCTCCCACCTCTACACACCATGCACGAACAGAGGGTCCCAGAGAACAGACTGGGGAAGAATCCCGCAGGTATCAGGGCAAAGGGCTATCGAGTCCTCAGCTTGTCAGCCACTGTCCTGTGCTCAGTGCCTTCCGGGCATTTTCTCCTTTAATCCCCACGACAACCCGATGAGCTCAGGTGTTCCCACTCTCCCCAAATGGCACAGAGGGCCAAGTGCGTGCCCAAGGTCAGAGCGGGAGGCAGGGTGTGGACTCAGGCAGCTGGGCTCCAGGTCCACCTGCCAATGCCCCATAAAAGATACAAAGCACTGGGTGCTTTAAAAAAGAGGTAACGTCATCACCGTCAGCCACATAAAAGCCGGCCAACGGTGACATAGAAAATAAAAAAACTTACTGTTTCTCGAGCATCTAGCATGAGAGGCAGTGATGATTAGTGTGTGTGTGACCTTATCAACTGTGTGACCCTGAACAAGTTGAACAAGTTACTGTGGTTCCATGTCCTCACCTATAAATGGAGGTAATAATTCTACATATTGCATAGGGTTGCTAAGGAGATTAAAAGAGTTAATCTATACAAAATTCTCGGAAGGATGCCTGGCACGGCGTAAACACTTGCTAAATGTCAGCCATAACTATTACTCCTACGCTCCAGTGCTATGCCAGGTACTTTGCACAGATGATCTCTAATCACACCCACCCAGGCAGGTATATTAACCTTCCCACTTTTCAGATGAAGAAAACTGATTCTCTGAGAGGAGAAGTAACTTATTGGAGTCCGTTCAGCTAACTGACAGTCGGAATTTGTACGTGGAACGTACGTGCCCAACGAAACAATCCCAGCCCTGTGAACCACGCACCCTAACTGGGTCGCTGCGGGCTGGGCCTCAAGCCCTGGGGACCACCCACTGCGATGTTGGCGTCAAGGCCTGGGCTCCTGGCTCCGTGCCCCCTGCTCTTCTTTCTGGCGGCCGGTCCAAGTCTTCACCCGGTTTCTCAGGTCACCGCTGTCCTCAGCCCGCACCCTCCGACTCCCTCCTGCCCTTCCCCATCCATGGGACTCCCCTTCAGAGATCACACCCATCAGCCACCCCTTCCACAGACACACTCCAGGCACCTTATGGAACTGGCTCAGGCCAAACTCTCCCCCCGAAGCCTCCCCTGACAGAGATGCGCTCTTCCCGCTCCGTGACCCTGGTTCACTCTCACCCCGGGGCTGGTGACCCATCCACCTGTTTCCGGGACTGGGGGCTCCTCATGGGCAGTGCCTGGCACAGGTCAAACGTTGCCACAAATACTTGCTGACCTGATGATTAAACAGGGAAGGAGGGAACACAGGAACCGATATGAATCTTAAGAGCAGAGATTCCTGTGGATATTTTGCATAATGGAAGTCAGAGTGAGTCAACATCTTCCTAGAAGCAAATTGTTCACCCATGTTAAATAAATGAACTCTTCGGAGCCATTTGGGTCCATTTCATCAATCACCTAGTCCCCTGCGTTGAATCATGCCCCATTAGAATGAAGTCATTTGGCTCCCTCAGCAGAGCTGACACACCAGTGGATCTCCTCGGCACAGAGGCGGAGGGCCGGGCTGCCCAGTGCAAGATAAGGAGAAGCACCTCTGAGTGGGAGCGACCAAACCCCCACCCTGCAGCCCTCATCCTCCGCCTTCCATTCTGCCCCTCCAGACAAGAAACAACCCAGACAGGAGGCTGCTCATGCCACAGAAGACTCACGATCACCACAAATTTACTGTGTGTCCGGCTCTGCAGTTCGTTTTCCACAGCTCACCCAGCTCACCACCATTCCCCTGCTTCATCTGAGATCTGTCCCTCAGACACAAGGGCGAGTCCCTAGAAGACTCCTCTCCCCTGTTAGCCAGCCCCTGTGTCTACACTAAACCAGTACAATTCTCTCCAGGGATTCAGAAATTCAGAATGAGACATCAGAGGTCCAGGAGTCACTGGGTATGAGTCATGGCAAAGACAGAGCCCCAGAGTCATCAACTTCTATTGTCCACATGGCTGCTGCGGTCTCCCCGCCCTCACTTCCCCAATGGCTACTCAACTCTCCCTTGGCATCAGTGACGGCCTCCAGCATGTTCCCAATAAACATGATCTTCCCTTGTTGTTTTGCTCAAATATGCAATGTTTGATTCTATAGCTTGCCACCGAAAGGGTCTTAACTAAAATATACTATTTCTAATCCTCTCAGGAAATAAGCATGTAATTTCCCATTTTCTAGATTGGGAACATGAGTTTCAGAGAGATGAAGTGACCCGCCCAAGGTCACAGAGGCATTTTCTACTCTATCGTAGTTTCTTTAATGACTTGAAGGAAACGCATGTAATCTGCTGACCATAATCTGAAAAGGCAGCAGATTCGTAAAGAGAAAATTTAACGGCTCACTTCTCGATAATCAGGGCGATTTAGTGTCCTGGCAGATAGACAGTGTCTGTCTTCGTAGCTGTGTCACAGCTCTGCAACAAAGACATTTATTTTAATACTGAGGAAATTCGGCAGCCATGTCCTAACCATGTCAATAGCCAAGCTGGAAATCTCAGGCCGCGGCAAGGTAAATATGGTCAGAGTGTTTTATTCTCTGTTCTTCAATTCCCTGATCATCCAGCATTAATTCTTAGGCTCACACAATGATTAGAAGGAAAACAGACAGCCCAGAGTCAATGGAGACATCATCACAGCTTCAAGTCCTCTGTAGAAACAGGCAGAGGAGAAAACCTAAATCAACACAAAATGGCCAAGGGCACAGTAGAGAAAAATCCACGTTTTCTACGAAGAAGAATTAAAATCTGAAAAGTATACCTTTCCGGGTGTGTGGCGGGGGCAGGGACTGTGGGCTGCAACAGTTTGGATTTCTTAAGCCGATACCTAGAAATCTACAACTCTTAAATGATAATTTTATAATTCTTTATCCACAATTTGCAATTAGTCTTGCAGAACAGAATTAAGACCCTTGCAGAACAGAATTAAGACCCTTAAGAGATATTTTGCACAGTAATTTAAACATCATCAGGATCTAAATATAACCGAAATGCCCATGAAATGACTTTACGCTTGTGGTTACATGAAAGCGCAGACACCGCCCAGCATCACAAACTAAAAGTGGTGAGGACAGTCGAGCCAGTGAGATTCAATTTTGAAACACTTGGCCTGTTCAATAAATTTATAAACATTCTGTTCGACACTGAGACACTTTTTACATGACTAAAACATGACTCAAAATAGTCAAGTTTAAATATATTCAAAGGAGTGAAGATCTGTCCACCTAAGCAGACTGCGCCTTACTACTACAGGCTGCATCTTAGCGCCCCACTAAATTTGGTCACAGTCAAACAACTATATGTAAGTTAGAATCACTAAATTTCAGCCCTATGAAATTTAGTCATCAGAGTTGCCCTAGGTCACTCAGGTGAAGTGACAGAGCCAAAAGAGGAAGCCAGGCCTCCTGACTTCCGGCCTGGCCCCCAGGCTCCACTCACTTATGCTGACATCTTACTCCAGAGGCACAGAAAAACGAAGACCCACAAATGGGCGGACTTAAGAAAGAGCTTCCAGTGTTCAGCCAATGGAGCCCCCGGCCCAAGGCTAACGCTGAGTGACACTGAGTGACGCTGAGTGACGCACAGTGCATGGCTGGAACTGGTGCTACATCCCGAACTACTTCTACGCCAGTTGTAAAATAACCCCTGACCCACCCACCCGGACCAGCCCAGCCACGCCAGCTCCTCCCCGCAGAGTCCGAGAGACCTCTCCAGGACCCAGTCACTACAGGGTTGGTGCCTGGCATAAGAGCAGGCCTCCGGGGCCCTGCTCCAGCCCTACCGCCTGAGTCTGTTCCAATGGCCGTACCCATGCTGCACTGGTTAATTATTCTGAGAATCACCCTTCATGAGACAAGTCGTGAGCAGAGCTGTTCATCAGAGAACTAATTTGCATAAGAGTTCTCTGTCTTCTGAATGTATAAACTTAATTAAGGACAAGTTTTAAAAAAAAAAAAAAAACAAAACTTAGCCTAGAGTGAATTCCTTTCCTTTCCCGTATCTGGCTGCCCAAACTCTACGCATCTCTCACAAACTAAGAGGATCATTCATTCACTCAACACACGTTTACTGAGCCACGCACTAGGCTCGGCACCAGGATTCAAACGTGAGATGCCCTGGAGTGAGGGGAAAGCAGAAAGGTGGATCCCGTAATGTCAACACTATGATGAAGTGCTACGATGGACAGGCACGCGAAGTGCTGTGCACCAGAGAGGAAGAGTTGTCACTAAGCGGGTTCAGGGAAGGTGCCACAGAGGAGGTGACACTCGAGTGGCATGTAGGGAGGTTCAGGAGTCACCAGGTAAACAAGGAAGGAAAAGGTATTCCAGGCAGATGGAACGGCATGTGCAAAGGCGCAGAAAGGCATAAATGTGACATTGGCAGGAGTCCACAGAAGTGAGCTGCTGTCAGCGATGATGGGGCACCAAAGAAAATAAGAGGGGAAAGAGAACTTGGGGCCAGACCAGGAAGCGCCTGCTGTGCCCTTTTTTCCATGCATTTGAACAGAAAAGTTTTCTTAACACGAGATTACGCAGTTCTTGAGAGGTGAACCCTGGGAGAGCAAATATGAGGCTCGCCTCTTAACGAGCTGTGGTTTCTCAGTCTGCTGTGCAGTGAGTGCAAACACCAGAGCTCAGCTGTGGGACACTAATCTGTAAGGAGCACAGACGAAGACCCCCACCTCTCACCTGCTGTAAGCTCAATTATCAGCACAATGGCATCTGAGGATCTCTAGATCAAAGGAATTACCAAATATCTGTCAGAAAAGAATATGAATTCGCATGCGAACGTCCAATTTCAGTCACGCTTACCTCGGAGAAGATGCTTTTGCTGCCTGGTGACTGTTGAGCAGAGCACTTTTCCGTTATTAAGTCTTCACTCCTGAACTTGAGATCCTCCGCAGTCATTAAATAACGATTCTGCTGCTGTATTGCTTCTGAATCTTTTTCACTGAATTTCTAACGAAAAAATAAATAAATCATAGGAAGTTTCTATCAAGAAAAAAATATTAAGAGATTTTTCTCACTCTTTAAGGGAATATATTTTATTTTTTTCTTCGCAATATCCATATGTCCTCTAAGTATTTTCTTTCCATCACGCCAAGAAATTAGGCAATTAAAAAACTGTAATGCACTCCGTCTACGCGTTACCACAGCGAGGAGAGCAGCATGCCCGCACGCAAACCTTCCTTCTCGCCGCTGCCATGACAGCTCCCCCGTGGGTGTGACGAAGCAAGCTCAGGTTCTGGCCGCTTGGGGTTAGGCCCCAATCCTGAGCTCCCTTGGCCAGGGTGTCACCCCTGGATCTGTTTCCCATCCTACAAGGTTATTGCAGTGATTGGAGAGATTGTCTGTCACAACTCAACAAAATACAGTCTCTCCTGAAACATTACAGATTTGACAAAACATGAACCACCCATCTCTCTGAGGAGATCTGACTCGCAGGAAGAAAAAGGAAAGACTGCAGAGACCACTTTGGGATCTGATCACATATGAAAGGCTCCTTCACAATGATGCAAATACAGCCCTTTGTATGTGCACCCATATTCTCCTTTCTCTAGAAGTCTTTCAGATCTTCTCCTTGCCCGGGTTCTGAAATTTCATAAAGACATGCATGGGACTATAGGTCTCTTTTCGCTCATTGTGCTAGGCACAGAGCAGGCCCATTCAATGCAGAGTTATCTATCCTTCTAATGGGGAAATTTTCTATTACTTTGAAAATTTCCTTCCCTATGCTTTGTCTCTTCTATCTTTCTGGAACTCCTGTCAGTCATATATTGGAGCTCTCCAATCAAGCCTCGAATTTCTTCGTTTCTCTCCCATTTTCCCATCTTTTTGCTTGTTTAATTCTATTTTCTGGAAGCTTTACTCAAATTTACCGTCCAACTCGTTTAACTCTTTTAAATCTATAATCATACTTCCAATTTCCAATAGGTCATTCTTCTTTTCCAAACATCTTTTTATCAGATCCTGACCTTATTTCTTATCTGAAGTTGTCAGTGTTGAGTTTGTTGAAAAGCTGTGTAGTTTCCTTCCCATCCTCCACTGTTTCTATTACCTCTTGTGTGACTTTGCTCTGTCTGCTTTGGCCTTTATATTTCCTCTTAGACACTTTTCTCCTGTTTCGGGAACCCAAGGCATGCCACTACTTTTAAGAGTATAAAAGCGCCCAGAGCTCTTTGAGTGTGGAGAGGGCCTATCAGCGGCAGCCTCACTGTGAGATAGCCAGGTGGGGACTCAGCTGTTTCGTTAAAGGGCCCCCAACTGTCAGCATCTTTCGGTCTTTTCTTGGAGGAATCCCACGGCTGGATGCGCACACGTTTTCCTCCTCGTTTTCACTGAAAAGATCCACTCCTGCTTTCAGATGCACCTGATGATCCCCAGGCCAGAGCCTCTCTGATTTAAGGTCACCAGAGAGTAAAGCTCCCGTTTCCTGCTAGTAAAGAGAAAAAGGCCACCTAATTGCCCAGCATCCGGCCGAATCTCCTGTTTACAAAGGCAGCAGACACCTCCACTGCCTGCCGAGCATTCTGGATCCCGCAGGATGAATCGGCTTGCTCCTTGTTAGCTTTTCATCCCAAAGGCATGAGCCAGAATGTGCAGAAAGTGGAATCCTGTGTAGTTTCCACTTGCCCATCCACTTATCATACAAACAGCAACCTACTGTGGTACCACCCCCTTCCTAGTCCTGTGGGTTTGTATCTTTTTACCCCTTCGCTGCATGTTAATGAGGCCTCAGCAGGAAGCAGAGTTAAATACGCATGTTGAATCTATTACAGCTACCTGTAAGTCTGAGCTGAATCAAAAATTCACCACACGATCTCACGAGAAGATATTCCAAAACAAAAAGGATGAGTGAGCGGGAAAGTACAGTGATATGAAAGGGCAAAGCACAAAGAAGGAACGGCAAGTACTGACGGCAGAGGGACCCCAGTGAAGCGAGATGACTCGAGAGCAAAACAAGTCAGGGCCTGAAAGGGACCTGCCAGTTCCCAGTCATGTGACCCAGGATAGGTTCCTTCCCTCTGCTGAGCTTCTATTCCTCCAAACTCACTACCATCCTGGTGGCTGAGGCCCAAATGACACAGGGAAAGCCCTGAAGTGCTCTGATAGATGCCAGTTAAGACGATAATCATTTTTGCCATCCTTATTTTTTACATCAGCGTTCCTTCGAAAGAGTTAAAAACAAACAAAAAAAAAACTATGTCGAGACAAAAGATTTAAATACAAAGGAAAAAACATTTTGGTACCTGAAGCAACAAGTCCTGGTCCTCTTGGTTGGTGCTTTCTGCTAGACGTCTGATCACCTGCCCTTGCCTGTGCAATTTTTGATAGCTTTCACTCAACAGACCCTTGTAACGATTCTCCACTGCTTTCTCTCTTTCATTCACTTCGTTGCGTAATTTCTCAACTTCGTTTCTAAGATCCTAGAAGAAAAAAACGAAATTTACTTGACAAAAATTTTAAGGTACTAATCTCTCACCTGTTTACCTTACTGCTGTATGACAGCAAGCTCGTAGATGAATTTAACGAATGTGTACTTCCTTCTCATTTAAAGTCTTATGAAAACCAACTTTAAGAATAAGCTAAAATTTGAATTTACACAGATATTTATCACAACATTATTTTTAATTCTGAAAAACCAGAAAGAAACTAAATATTCAACAATAGAAAATTAAAAAAAAGATTATGACATGAAAAAATGCACAATTATGAGTTAAAGCAAACCAGGATACTGTATAATATGCTGATTGTTTTCTAAATGTTCAAACAAAATGTTGTCAAGGCTATGGGAGAACACATCGAAATAATAACAATAAGACCCTTTTTAGACTTCTGATTTCCAGAACTATAAAAAAAAGTGTGTTGTTAAGCCACCACGGTCATGGTACTTTGTTACAGCAGCAATAGAAAACCAATACAACTACTTTTGGTGAATTCTTAGTGTGTCTTTCCTGTATGACCAATACCCCAAGGTAACTAGATGATGAAAAGTAATTATTTCTCTATAAAAGTATTCAGCTATAAATGAAGAAGGAATGAGGAGATTAAATTATCACCATTTTGCAAACGGTTATCAATGGCAAGTAACATCACAAAAATGGGAATTATCAAATATTCTGTATCTTCTATTGGAAGTACAAACAACCTATAATGTAAATCTTGCCAAAAATTAAACCTGAATTTGATCATGCATCTTATCTACCTACCAGTTTACTAGAAAAAGAGTCAGCAGAGAAACAAATGACATTACAAAAACACAACAAGCAAAATCCGGAATGTGAAAAACTATAAAGAACAAAGACCTAATTTATTCAACAAATAAATTTTAAGGGGAGAAAAGGAGGGAGAACTTGTGGATCGAATAACAATTAAGAAAGTTAAGGACAGTTAGTGTGAATTCATGAATTCATACTGATTCCGGAGTTCATTCTAGTCTTCCCTAACTTCCTTAATATATATGTACAGACACACACTCTCACATAGTTGGACATAGAAATATAAATATGTGTATGTATGTATCAGTATATGAATACATTTATTTCTAAGCTCTGTCCCCTGACAAAGGTCTAGAAGTAATGACACTCCGGTATAATGAGGACATCTGTCATTCGAACCTCGGTTTCCAAATATTCTTCTTAAATAAAAGGGGTTTTTAAAGAAATGGTTGATTCCAGGACTGGGGTTAAAAAAAAAAAAGATGAGTGGAGGACAACTTTGATCCTAGAAAGTAAGTGCTCAAAAAATGATGGGGCATGTTGAAACAACACAGGAATCAATCTGAAGGAGATTCCAATGTCTGAATCTGGGGCAGTCTGAGCAACAAAATAAATCACGATGATAATGGCTTACTTACAACAGTGGTCCCCAACTTTTTGGCACAAGGGACCGGTGCTCCTATGAGAATCTAATGCCTGACGATCTGAGGTGGAGCTGAGGCGGTGATGCCAGCGCTGGGGAGCGGCTGCAGATACAGATGAAGCTTCGCTTGCTCACCTGCCACTCACCTCTTTCTGTGAGCCCGGTTCCTAACTGGCCACAGACCGGTACCAGTCCACAGCCTGGGGGTTGGGGAAACTGGGTGAAGGATATATAGGAACTCTCTATATTATTCTTTCCTCTATGTCTAAAATTATTTCAAAATAAAAAGTTTCTTAAAGAGATATATCAATCAATATAATGTGTATGCCTTGTCTGGATCATAAATTGAACAAACTGTTTAAGACAATTTTTAAATGAAACAATCAGGAAATCTAAAAGTCAATTTGCTATTTGGTAATACTGACTGAACTTTCTGAAGTAAAAATGGTATTTTTTTTTAATATACTGAAAACTTGATAAAATAACATGTCTGGGAGATGCTTAAAATATTTCAGTGTTGAAAGGGAGGGAGATGGGGGAGAGCATGGATGAAACAAGGTTAGTTATGAGTTTGATTGCTGAAGCTAGGTGACAAGTACACAGAGGTTGATTCTTTCTCCTTCTGTGTATATTTGAAATTCCATAATAGTTTAAAAAAAAAATCACTAAAAACTTGGAAGAAATACCAAAACATGAGATCACAGATGAGTTTTTAATGACGTTATTTTTCTCAATTTTTAATATATTTTATACTAAGTATAGACTATATTCATAATGGGAGGTAAAGTAAACATTTTTAAAGTAACGTTTTGTCAAAAAAAACAAACCACTTTAAAATGAAATGTTTTTTTTCCCCTTGGGCAAACAGATGATGATAAGATTGCCCTAAACCTTTAATCTAAAACAACTGGACCAAGAACCTATCATGCATTGTAAATGTCAGTAAATAGAAATTCAATTCTAGAGAGAGGAAAGCTTTTTTTTATCATACAAATAATACTAAAGCAACATTACCAGAATTCTAAAGTTAAAGAATAAGAACATTCTCCCACAATACAGTCTTGCCAACAAATTAAACCATTTTCAAACTGTAGATTTTCATATTGGTCCTTGTCTACCTACGGCCATAATTTTTATAGAATTTTAAATTTGGTCTGGCTTTTTTCACATTTTACTTTATTTCATTATACCACAACCTACAAAGAGCACATAGCAACTGAATAATGATGATACAAAAAGAACAAACCTTTAAGAGTCAAGAGAAGAGTTATTTTTAAAAAAGTAGAAAAGTCTACAAAGCTGCTACACCTGGGTGTAAAACTGGGCTTTTTCTCAATTCTAGTCCAAGGGAAAGGCTAGATGTGGTCACTAGGCAATGCTCAGGGAAAGATACCACATGACCTTCATACTTCTCCATTTCATTGAGTATAACATAACTCACTTATCTATCTCCCTACTGTCTCAGACCATTTGTTCTTACAGATAATACAGCAAAAACTAGCTCTGTGCATAAAGGTTTTTTCCTGACTTTTGATTTCTCACCAGTGCTGATATTTTCTTAAATGTTTGTTAATTGGTATGAAATGGTTCTTTGCAAGAGTCTACATTTGCATTTCTTTGATTGGCACCATGTTTCCATATATTTGACAACCGTTTGGATTTCTCCTTGTGCAAATTGCCTGGCCATTAATAAAAATACTTTCCAGGATGGTTCTAATTGAAAAGTTGATCTCTCAAGAATCACCCACGGTGTGCCCACACAAACACACACACACAAACTCACTGCCCCCTATCTCAGAAAAGCCACTAACGCAAAGTCCATCTGTCTTACTGATGCTATTATAGACATGAGGTAGATTATGAGGGTTCACCTTTCAAAACTTTCGTTATTTATTTATTTATTTATTTTTTGCCTTCCTGTGTTCTGTGAGCTGTCACGGACCAGAACGAGAACATGCACCAGGGCAGAGCTGCTGCGGCTGAGCAGCGGGCAGTGGAGTGAGGACCTGGGAGCACCCACACCTGGGTTACATGGGTAATAAAAGCCACGGTGTGTCAAATGGCTACTATTGTGCCAGGCACTGGGCGAGGCGCTTTATATGAAGTCACGTGAGGCCCTCCTCCACCTGCGCCCCCCACTACCTCGCCAACGTCTCCTCCTGCTGCTCTCCCATCAACCTGTTCTGCTCTGGCAACCTGCCTGTCTTGCTGTTTCTCTTACACGCCACAGATACTCCCAGCTCAAGACCTTTACGCTTGCTGCTCTCTCTGCCTGGAACGTTTCTCCAGGATGCTGCCTCATTTCCACCAAGTTTGTGCTCAAATGTCACCGCGGTCCAGTTTTCCCTGACCGTCCCTCATAAAATCACCAGCACTAGCCCCGCCACAACCTCCCTCTCCACACTCCTTCCTTTCATGATTCTTCCTGATAGCATCTTTGAATGTAGTATTTAATCTATGGATTTTGTTTGTAGTCTCCCGCCAACAGAATGTAAGTTCCACGAGGGCAGGGATTTTTTTGTATTTTGTTTACTGCTGTATCTCCAGCACCTAAAATGGTACCTCGCACATAGCAGGCACTCATGGCAAAATAAAGATAGCTATAAATTATTTGACCTTCTTCCCACTAAGAAGTGTGGAGTTTATGTCCCTCCTAACTATAATCTAGGCAAGGCAGTATCTATTGTGACCAATAGAATATAGCAGAAGTGACACTGCCAGTTTCTGGGTCCTGGCTTTAAGAAACTGGCAGCTTCTAACTCTTGTCTCTTGCAACACACTCTCTGGGAGATAAGTCACACATCTAAGGAAGTAAGACTACCCTAACACTACCATGCTGGAGAGGCCACACATGCTCCAGTTGACAATCCTAGCTGTGCTTAGCATTCCAGCCATCCCCCAAAAGGCACTAGACATGGGAGTGAAGAGTCACAATCCCTCCAGACCAGCCCATTCACCAGTTAATACCATGAGTGACCTGGACCATACAGAGCAGAAAACCACCCAGCTGAGCCCTATCCAAATCCCGGACCCACGAAAATCATGAGATATGATAAAATGATTACTGTTTTAAGATACAAAGTTTTGGGGTTATTTGTTATGTGGCAGAACAGCAGCTAATAAACATCTGTTGGATGGATGGATGGATGGACGGACGGACGGACGGACACACGCACGCACGGACGGAGATGGGATTGCTCTCATTCTGAATGAGGAAACAGGCTCACACAGGTGATTTATCTAAGATCGCAGTCACTAAGGGACAGCACCTGCCTAATTCTAGGTGTTTCTGATTCCAAGCCTCTTGGCTCACTTCCACACTGTGACAAGGGTTTGGATTTCTTTTGCAATGATCCCAATCCACAACACAGTCATCTGACTCTCGCTTTTTAAAAACCTCCTCCTGAAAATTGGTGAGAGAATAAGAACCATAAAATCTGTGTTAAGCCATTTTTAAATTCACAACAAATGTGCCTGCCATCTAGAAAGGCCATGCCAACTTTTTAATTTTAGGCTAAGAGTGTGTACTGCTCACAAGCACAGTAATTACAGGTCCGCTTACGTCATTTCCCAGATTTAGTTCCCTCCTTTATACAAACAGCTATCAGACCCATTTTTCATGTCTGGTTCAAGTTCTAGTGCATGTGTATATGTGTTCAGCAATAATTTATTCCTT
Organism: Pteropus medius; assembly: GCF_902729225.1. NCBI lineage: Eukaryota > Metazoa > Chordata > Mammalia > Chiroptera > Pteropodidae > Pteropus > Pteropus medius. The sequence goes on along the minus strand of NW_024342647.1, from coordinate 1,547,972 downwards.
TCTCCATTTCGTTTGTTATAAAAATTTAATTCAGCTACCTAGGTTAAGACCTTCTTACATGTTTTAAGAAACGCTACTAACGTTGTATCACGTTTCTTCCACATGTCCCCCAACCTAAGAGCTGACAACATGAGAAAGACCTGTGCCACAATCCCACAAAGGACATGTAGTTTTGTCATTCCTCAAGACTGGGGGTTCTGAACCCGAGGTCAACTGAATAAGCCCCCAGGAGCCTACATGAATTTCTATGTGTGTACATTCTGGGGGGTAGAGGGCCCCCAGCATAAATCAGGGTCTCGAGGTAAGTCAGGAAACCAAAGAGCATAAACTATTTCTCTTATTATAAGCATTAGCAATAGAAACGACTATTTACCCAGCATCAGCTAAGAGCTAAGCGTGGACTGAGACATTTTCCCATCTCTAAAATACCCCTAACCCTAACGACTGCCTACGCGGTTAAGCGTTACTAGCCTCGTGGTTGTGGAAAGGAAACGATGGCTCACAGAGGCCGAGAGATTTTGCAAAGCTTTTCAACAAGTTCTAGTGCTGAAATTCAATCCCAGGTCAGAATGACCCCGAATTCTGTGCTCTTTCCACCCAACTACACTGTTAAGATCAAAGAAATATAAACCACTGTGGGCACGGGCTTCCCTTGGTCAGTAACTCCAATACCCCGAGCTAACATTACAGTTTCCCAAGGACTCAGGATTGATGGAATATCCCGCCGGAGACTGAGGCCCTCCTGCTAACGAAGTGGGCAGGACCAAGGATCTTGAACCTCATATGAAGAGCAGTCAAAGAAAGCTTGAAGTACATGGACCACTGCAGGGAGAGCGGGGATGTGTGCTGAGGTGGCCTTGAGGAAGAACAGCTGCCATGGCAACACAAAGACAGCCGCAGGGCTCATATGCTTGGCACCAGTGGAGTTATAATAAATGTTTAGGGGAGGCATGGAGACGGCATGTCTCGCCTGAGCAAAACAATCAGAACTGAAAATTGATCATCTTGGGTGGTTTCCCCAAACCTCCTTCAATATTCCTGGGCGGTGAAGACAAACAGACCTAGCTTTGAATCCTGGCTCTACTGCTAAAAAACTGTGTGGCTACAGATAATTTAAATCTTCATGAGTGTTTCCTTTCCAGAAAATGGGGATAATAATTCAAACTCCTAGGGTCCTTGGAGGGTTAAATGAGGAAATGCAAGATGGGTGCGCAGCACAGAAGGAGGTGAACAGGAAACGATACTGTGTCACCGCCCCTTCTCCCCAGGCATGTCCCTCAGGCTGACCTCCACTCCCAGGTTTCCTCGTGTGGCCATGGCATCACTCTCCACCCAGCCACAAGGTTCTTCCCCATCCCTCGGACACACACCTGGTCACCCGACAGATAACCCAGGCCTGAAGGGACAGCACGTCCTCTGCACAGAGCACATGAGAGCTGAGGGGTGTGGATTCCGTGCTTCTACGTGGACGCAAGAGCCCAGACCCGGCCCTGCCAACCACCCCGACCACTCGCAGCATTCTAAAAGGGGTCGAATGCAGAAAGCAATCGCAGGCTGGGAATCGGAGAACCTGAAAATCTCATACCCAGAGCAGGGCTTTCTGATAAAATGGAGCAGTTCTGGTTTGTGTTTTTTGAATGAGGCGGCTATGTGCGGCTTAGGGGAGCCGTCTGCCCAACAAGCGCCAGGCCAGGCCAGGTCTGTGGCTAGAGAGGAGAACCTGGAACTCGGGTCTTTGCCTTAGGGAGCAGCAGCCCACCCATTATCAAGGATGCCCAAGGAACGTCCTGGACTCTGATTAACCAGATCAGTCACTCCTCCTCCCCTGGAGTATTAGGGGAGAACAGAAAGGTGCTCCTCCCTGCACGCTCAGCCCCTGGTCCCCCTCATCTCACCGCCACTCCTTCCTCGGAACTTAGCTCTCTCGGGCCAACTGCAACAGCTTCCTAACTGGTCTGTCTAGGGGTTCACCCACCAAATCACATGCACACCCCTGATCATTACGTCTCTGCCCAGAACCCTCCTGTGCCTCCGAGCTAACTGCAGAACAAAGCCACCTTAATGAGCGGTCATTCCAGGCTCCCAAAGTAGGCTCTAGCCTGCTTTGTCTCACTCTCCAGGCCCTGCGCCTGTCTCCCCCGAGTCACCTCCAACTGAAAAAATAAAATAAAATGTCCCTAATTCTGCCAGGAGACAGCACGGTAATCCTGCAAGGCCCAATCCAAGTGCCGCCTCTTCCACAAAGCCCTCCCTCACTACTCTGGCCCTCAGCGACCATCCTCCCCAAATCTCATCCGCAGCTTTTTTCTACAAACCTCCATGCACTTGGGAGGGCTGGGCACTTTACAGCCATCACCCCATTCAACCCTCGCAATAACTCTATGAAGCAGATATTCTGATTATACCCATTTTACCAATCAGGAAACTGCAGTTCAAGATGCTAAAGCAACTTAACCAAAGTAAAAGGTGGTGGAATCAGGATTTAAAATCAGCTCTATCTGTGTGTTTTCACTAAAGGAGTAATTTTTCAACTGAGCTCAAGAAGTCCCAGGATTAGCGAAGCCCAGGTGTGGCTATCAGTATCCCCTACCTACATGCCCCTGGACCTTCCTCCAGAAATTCTCTCAGTTGACTGGGGGAAAGCATGGAAATTTGCATGGGATTTTAATACGAGAGCTGCCACAGGGACATCTGTATGACGACATCGACTGAGTGGCCTCGATTTCCACAGTTACGGGCAATTTTTCTCTAAGACTCGCAGGGACGACACAGAACTGAGTGGGCCTTTGCATATCAGGGCTCTCTGAGAGCAGGCTGAGTTTTAAAAAGTGGACTATTTGAAAAATAAAACATCCCCATAATCTTAGAATCACATTAGGAATGAAAAGCCAGGCCCTCTTCCTTCTCCAGTCAGCTAGTTTGTTTTATCTCTGGCCAGATGGAGAATGAGAAGGTTCTCATCCATCACATTTCCACCTTATCAGGTTTCGCTGTGAGAAAGCTTGTCAAAGTACTCAGTAGTTACCTTTAAATATACAAAAGAAACTTCTCCAAAATCTTAATGAGGTATAGAGACTCAGGGATGTACGAGTTGGCAGAATTGGTATGAGACAGTGGTGTTCTGCCGGCTCTGTGGAGCCTTCATGGCTCCCGGGGCCGTGGCAGAAGCAGGACGCGGTGGGGAGAGCGGGGAGCACCAGCCTCCCACCTCACTTCACCCCGAGCAGCTCCACTTTTATATGTTTTCTCCCCAGAAGAGTTCATTTGAACAAAGAATCCATACGCTTAAAAAATAAAGGGAAGCCAGTGGAATGAGACAGCCCTTGCCACAGAGAACTAAAAACCACGTGTGAGGCTGTGAGGGCTGCAGAAGTTCCGAGCGAGGAGCTCAATGCAGCTTTCACCAAAAAGCTGGGAACTAATGGACAAAGGAGTTGAAGTTGTGCAGGGGTCAAGGCCCAGCTGGGTCACCTAACGGCTGCCAGGGACCGGGTGAGGCACTGCACCTTTCCAAAACCTCACCTGAACGATACAAAGGCACATACCTGCCTTCACCTCCAGCCCCACTCACCGTTCCCCCTTGTCCAGGCTCATCCATGCCCCCTTCTCTCCACCAGGAATGCATTTCCACCTCCCATTTCCCGGGCAAATGGCAACCTACCTTTCAAGTCTCGACTCAAATCCACCTCCTCTGCGAAGCCTTCTCTCCCTCCCTGCCCCCTCTTAGCACAGTTCCAGTCTCTGCGCTCCCAAAGCAGGTGGCCTATCCTATCGGCACTTACCATGTCTGAGTTTCTATTATATTTCTCTGCTACATTCCTTCAGAGACTCTGTCTGATTTGATTCGGTGCTGTACTCCCAGTGCCTAGGACAGAGTCTGGCACAGAAATAATAAAGAACCAGAGATAAAGGGAAGCCTTTCTGTTAGCGCCCCAGAGACTAGAGCAATTCCCTATAAAAACTGATGGGAACAGCCTTTTAGAGCAGCTTCCCCAGCAGCCCTATGCATGAGCCACTACATACTCCAGAGTCTGTCACGCTGAAAGGGCTCTGACTTCCTTCCTAGAGGGATCGATCAGCTGGAAAGGAACAGACAAGCACCTTCTTCAGACGAGAGGTGAGTGTTGATCAAGGAAGACATTTACAGCCTCGTTGACTTGACTGGTAAAAGAGCAGACCACATTTATTAGTCAACAGCGCCCATTAGATTCTAGCAGGCAGTGGTTTGTCATTCAAAGTCCTGAGCCCTCACCTTGCCACACAATTAAAAAACAGGAAAAGAGGAAAGAAGGAATCAAATACACTGAGCATCTTGAGCATCTACTTCTATGTGCCAGGACCCATAGTAGGCATTATATTTTATTATTCATGTATTTAATCCTAAAAAAAAAAAATAGATATAATCAAGCCCATTTTAGGAGAGAATACATTAGTTTAGAAACGTTAAGTAACTGACCTAGAGTTTGAGTTAAGAATCTGCCGAAGCTAAGATTCCAATCCAAGTCCAGCACTGTTTTCCACTATTCCAAAAACACCTACTAAAATTGCTAAATTTCTAGCTCCCAAGGTGCTACCATCATCACCATCAGCAAAACAGCTGCTATTTATTGATCATTTATGATGTGCTAGATACTATGCTAATATCTCATATAATCCCTATCTCAAAAAATCCCTACAACTAATCTGTTTTTCTGACCAAAAATGGACACCACCACTTGGAGAGACAAAGTTACTGGCTCACGGTCCAAGAGCCAGCAAGTGATGGAGCCAGGATTCAAATCCAGTTTGACTCTATAGTCTCTGCATTCAGCCTCTTTTTACAAGAAACTGTAATTTGCAAAGACAGGACTTCTTCCAACATAGGACATTTAAACTGCATATTATTCTACAAGGATGTCGACTCAAAATCTTTACACCTAAATAAAAAATAAAAATAAAAAAATAAAAAGGCAAAGAGAGCTTTGACCCTGGGTAAAAATCACACTGCCTCGGATCTGTGGTCTTAACCCTAACCAACCGGCCTGCAGACACTGCTTCCAAATGCCATGTTTTGATTACAGTTCACCAAGAGATGTTCTGAATGCTGTCACAATCTCATTTGGAGCTATCCATCAACAAACGCATGTGAGAACTGGGGGGATTCAGGCTGAACTACCCTGAAATTAAACCCGCACAAGGGATTAGCCAGCTGGGTGACAGGTATAACTTTAATTAGATTTTTGGGCTTTAGCCAGCAAATGCATCCCCACAGAGCTAAGTGCCCAGGTACTGAAGCACACGCTTGTCAGGGTAGCGGATGACAGGCCTCGTAACAGATGAGAGCATTATGAGACAGTCTGGGGAATATGGCTAAACTGATGTCTAATATACATTGCTTAGAAAGGAGAAGGAAAAGACTATGACTTGCTCCCCTCCCCCCACCCACCCTGAGGAGCACAGAGAACACCTGAACCAGGGGCAAATCTAAAATAAATCTAAAATACAGATTTACCGCTCTCCATCACCTTCATCAAACGCACGCACGCACGCACGCACGCACACTAAAACGAGAGCCTTAAGTCTCTGGAGCCAAACAATGTTTCAAAGTCGGAGATGTGAGGGAAAGGATGTGAGAATCCAAGCAGCATTCCCATCACAGACCGCAGGAGCTAGGACACTTTAAACATCACAGTAAGGACGCTGACTTGCAAATAGTGGGGTTTTTTTGTGTTTTTTGCAAAGGCCTCCAGATTTCCTTGAAGGAATATGGGTCCCTCTGGTGGTAAGGAGGTATAATACGATGAAGGGGATCTATCTGCGAGACACTTTTGGAACCTGCTTTTTGTAAAAAGACTTCCAAAGTAAAAATCAAGCTTGTATTCGCCAGAACCTACCGACAGAGCCTGCACCATTGCAAGTACTCGATAAATGTCCTTTGAATAAAATGAACAAACTGCAGATTACAATACATGCTGAGTCAACTGACACTAGGTCACCGCAACCATGGACAATTAAAACAAACATGGCCAAACTTCTCAGCGTTCAAGCACGGTCAGACGCAGTCCATTCACAGGCCTCTATCCAAGCTGTATTTTCAGACAGGCGTTGTCTCCCTCCAAAATGCTTAAACGCAGACACAATGAGACTGCAATAAATGGTTTGGGCATGAGCAAAGGATGGTTTGATCACATCCGAAACATGGCTGGTTGGCTTACCATCAGAAAGAATTCAGGGAATGCTTTAAAATCTAGTACTGCTTGACAGGGGACCACCGCAGAGGCTTTGAGTCAAGGCTCACCTATGTTCCCCACTGATTTTGTAGCTGTCCAAGAAACGAGAATAATGGGAAACAGCTGGACGTAGTCCCAGGGACTGAAAACTTTAATGCTTACAAGCTTACCGACCTGGATGACACTGATCTGGCCCTCTGCAAAACTGCTTTAATTGAATAGGGTGTTGTCAAAGACTGTATGTATGCTGCTCAGAGAACTCTTTCTAAAACCCGCCCCAGGCAATATTTCCCTCAAGCCTGAGTGCTGGCCAAAGCTGTTCTTTTATCTTAGCATGTTCATCTTACAGACACCAGAGACCTTGTAACTGAATTTCCCTTTTTACTTTCGCTGCCAAGAGCTTCCAGCCGAATTTAAGTCCCCCTCTCCATGAACCACAACCTGCATTTCTGCTTACTGCTGGTTCCACTTTTTCTAGTCACTGTTATTTTTCCTTGACATTAATGTCTTTATCTTTATTTCAAATCTCATCTAACATTATGACCCATGAACCTCTGAAAATGTTTTTGAAACACCAAAAGGAATAAATTACAAGTTTTAAAGCTTCAAATAATCAGAATATTTCAGGTTGGGCATTCTTGTTTCCCCAAAACAACATACACCCTCATGCCTCTGCACAAAACGCCCCCTCCCTACCTGTCTAGCAATCTTTAACTCAAACTTCAGAACCGGTTCAAAAGTTACTTTCCCCAGAAGCTTGCTCCGACCCTGCAAGCCACTTCCTTCCCCTGTGTTCCGGTGGTACTTTGTTTGTATCTCTGTCATGGACTTGTCCCCACACATGGACTCGTCCCCATACCTAGTCAAGGAACCACACAGTGTTCAATGGTGATAAATATGTAAATGATTCTTTCCTTTGCCAGGGCAGAAATACGGGCCATTAAAAGGTCTGGTTTTCTGTTTGTTTCAATCTAATAGCAACTGCAGCAGCCTTTGGTGAGTGGAAGACTCTAGTTAAAGAGCCTCGTTAACAGAACAAGCTGGTCAGACACGCAGAGCCAGTGGTCATGCTCGACTGCTGCACGCACCTGACACCGCAGGCAAAAGCACCGCCCCATCACGTTTCCCCAGACTCTGAACAAGCCAGTGACCCCAAGATCTGGTATAAAACATTCGCATGAGATGGACACAGCCAAACACTTAGAATATAATCGGAAGTTAAGCAGAGATACCACTGTGATGCAATACATATGCAAAAAGAAACCACGGCCACATTATCTTGTCAGAAACATCTATGAGCTGATGTAGAAAAGCGGTCATGATGAGACATCAGAAGCTCTGAGTCACAGGCACGCTCACCTGAGGGACGCATTTAGAGCGCACAGCCGTGGTTTCAGTCTGCCCAGTGCCCTAAAACAAAACAGCGCTTTCTCTGGGTCACAGCTCATCCCCCTCACTGACAACGGCGGTACGCACACACACTGCTGAAGAAGAAGAATGGGCATGTGAGCCAAGCTGGGCCTCCCAGGACCTCACCCCCTCTGGCCATCCTGACAGGGAGACAGCTGGGGAAGTGGAGAGTGAGTCCTCCTTCCTCTTATGTGATCCCAGCAGGGTGGGCGATGATGGGTCCAGCCGCTTGGAACTGGAGTAAGAGGACGCAAGAGAAGGCAGCCAGCTCTCAGAGAAGCAGAGATGCGGTCCTGGCAGTGTCCCAGTCGCCCTGGGCCTTCCGGGAGTTTAGTTACACGAGGCAATAACAAATGTCCCTTTGCCTAAGAATCCATCTTTTTATCAACAGCAGCCTGATATTACTTTAGAAACACCAGTATTTACATGGATAAGTGAATTATGGAACAACAATGTCCGACAATAAAGGAATAGGTAAATAATTATAGCATAGCCACTCTATGTAGTTATCTAGCTATTGATTACCAACAGTAAGTTAAAATGTAAAAAAAATTACATATTTTATATATAGGTATACATATGTGTGTATTGAATGAATGAATGTTTTTTATGACAGTGAAGGAGAAAAGGGATGAGCCATTTTAATCTAAAAAAAAAAAAATAGGTTATCTAACAAGTTTTGTTAACCTAAACAAATTAAATTGTGAAAGATGTAAGAACTGACTATGAAAACGGCACCATTATAAAAGGACCCCGGCCAGTCTTGCCTGTAGCGCATCCGTAAAGGCGCACGAGTCAACTCTTACTCTTTTCATTCAACTCAAGTGTCATCTCCTCCTGGAAGGTTTCCCTGACTGCTCCATCCCACAGAGACCTTTCACACCAGACACACAAGCTACCTTAATTAGCTCCAGATTGTAAACTGCTCTCCATTTTGTCATGTATAACATTTTTTCAACTCCCTGGAAAAAAAAATGAAACTTTCAGAGGCCATGCCTTGGGTTTTCATCAGCAACTAAACCTGGTACATCTGGTATTCAACAACATCGAATGAATACAAGGAGATGTCTCTTAATAACGTGCAATAAACTGGTACACTCCAATATTGCTGGTGGCAGCACAAACTAGACCAGGCTTTTGGACAAATAATTTGGCAGCATGATTAACTATTATAAAACATTTACACCGCTCGACCCAGTAATCTCACTTCTCAGAATCTATCTAGGGATTTCAAGAGAAAACACCTTTATACCCAAAGATGTTCATGGTAGCATTTAAACAGCCAAAATGTTCAACGGAGGAGGAAATTAAGTAAATCATGTGACATCCATTCGGTGAAGAGTATGCACCACTCAACATAATCACTCGATAGAGTCTACTACAACATGGGACATGTAGGGGAATGGATCCAAGGACAGACGGTTTTTAGCCTCTGATTCGAGGCGGGCCCAGCAGCACCAGGACTGAGGGGTGACACGGAAAGCCAGAGTTACTTAATTTGAGTGCTGAAGCTGTAAGTAACAATTTCTTATTTTTCTAAATTTCCATTACTGCTCTCTTATGTTCATTCAAGTTTTTGTTAAGCTATACAAACATTGTATTTAATTCTCTCGTTAACATTAGCATGAGGATTTCAAACTATGGCTCTTGGCGTCCCTGACAACAGCAGCCACCAAAGAACTAACCTCTGGTACCCGTGGCTCCCTTCTGAGCTCTCTAATGATTCTGCCTGCCCCAGACTCTTGTGCAGGTAACTCAATTAACCTGCGCGCCAACGACCTAGGTGTCAACCATCACTCAAACTCAGGCCTTCTCCTACCTAACTGCAAGACTCATGTATCTGGACGTAACTCTCAGGACGCTGAATACTTACATTTAAATATAATAGAAACTTTAAAAGATAAACTATCTTTTGCCCGTCAAATTAAGAGAGAATTTTTTAAATACTAACACCCAGGACTGAATAGAACAGTCTTAAAAAAAAAATCACTCATATAGGGAAACATGGCATAATCTTCTCAGAGAACCATCTGAGTCTATCTATAAAACAGTCCTAAAAATATTCATATTCTTTGACCCAGTAATTATATCTCTATCAGGGAAAAAAAAATCAGTGGATAAATATTTATGTATAAGGATGTTTGCTACAGCATTTGTTATAAGGCAAAAAAAAGTATAATGACCTAAATATCCTATAATGACAGACTAGTTAAATAAAATCTAGCACATCTAAGTGATGAAATATTATGCCTGCACAAAAAACCATGTTTTTGAAGAACATTCATAACATGGCAACATACTAAAGAGAGAACACTAAATTAAAAAAAACGGTGAAGAAAAGTGCATTTTCGGTTGGACACCAATAATGCCTGGGCCGGGGGGAGAGAGTATAAAAGGACCGAAACATCAACTAGTGAGGACTGGTCATTGCTAGGTGATCAGATGATGAACAAAATATTTTCTTCTGTATATTTTTCGGATTTTCTAAGTTTTCTGCAACGAATCTCTCCCTAAAACCAAAAACGGCCAAGCAGCGGCAGCCTCCCAGCACTGCCCGCCACCAGGAAGGGAACGGGGTGCTCACGTGGATGGCGCAGTCTCCTTGGCTCTTGTCTCGATGAGCTGCCTCCAGCTCCTTCTCTAGTCTCTCCTTCTCTTGCCGCAGGTCACTCAGCTCCTGGGTGACCTTCCTAATGCTCTTCCGCAGTCTGTGGTTCTCCGTACTCTTGGTGAGGTTTTCTGAGTGCAGCTCAGCCAAAAGGGCTGCCTTTTCTAGCAGAGCAGCCTCGCAATCTGCAGCCCCCTAGAAGAGGAGGGAGAGAGGGGACGTAGCTGATTTTCTCAGCTCATTAAACAAACCAAGAAATCTGTGCTCCTTTTTCACCTGGGGGGGAGGGGTTAGCATAAACATTCAGGACCCAACGCACAAATAATACGAAGACTGAAATAACTCGGGGTGACGTTTATGTTGTGATGCTGGTGTGAAGGGGTGAGGGACCACGACTGTGTGAAAACTCTTTTTATGACGAGAAGGAAAAGTACAGAATGTCAACGGGAACTCTTTCATGGGGTGGGAATATAGCTGACTTTTTCCCCTTCACTTCTCTGTATTTTCAAAGGTTCTATGGTTAATGAGCATGTAACTTTTATAATTTTTTTTTATTCAAAAATACTATTTTAAAAAGGTAGAATGAAGAGCTTCATTAGAAGAGCAGAGATGGATTCAAGCCCTGGCGATGCTGAGATGTTGATTGACATTAGAATGGCTCAAACCCAGGGTCGTCTGGAGAAAAAGAAGTGGCCAGTATGGTAACCCAATGGCAACCTCAAAAGGCTATAGATTCTGCAGAGGCCAAGGCCTAAATGTGTCAAGTACATTTTTACTTCATTAACGCAGTTTACTGGAGAAAATACATATGTGATTATCGAGCATATAAAAAAATGTTATAACTCACCAATAATGAAAAACAGCAAATTAAAACAAGCTTTCATTTAATAAGTGAGATTGTTTTAATGAGAGTATCTAGTGCTGGCCAGCTTACGGTGAAATGACACAATGAATACTCATTTCCTAAGAACTGTCCAAGCATCTAGAAGTCAGGAAATATGCTGGCAAGAATGTGTATTGATGATATATATATATATATCAAGTGTGTATGTATCATATAAACATGTTCACACCCATCCCAATAATCGCATTCCTAGGATTCAATTTCAGGGGATGAATTCAAAATATTGGGGGGAGGGAGACTAATAAAGGCTTTCAGTATCCCGCTTCAGTCCAGGCGCAGCTGGTCCCCAAATCTAATCAGAGTCATTCATCACAGAATTACTTAGAACGATAAAAAATAAGAAACAACCTAAATGTGCAAGAATATGAAAATGGGTAAGTAAAATATGATCAAGCTACACAATGAAATCTTAAAACTATATTTACAAAGAGTTGATAAGATATTTCTAAGTCACAGTGTTATATGAAAAAATGAAAGATCAAATTGTAAATGATCTAAAAAATAAAATGCGTGCATAGAAAAAGCCTAGAAGGAAAAATATCAAAACGTTAATAGTGGCTGAGTGATTTCCTGGCTTCCCTTTTTCCCTCCCTTCTAGTCCTCTGAAAAGAAAATTTTTGAAGCATATATAATACTTAGAATCAAGAGAAAATACACTTATTTTTTAAAAATCTCTGCCTTGAATTAGACTGAGGCTCAAGATTAAAAATTCAAAGGCAACACTTGAGCTCTCAAGGTCAGAACTCGGGCCGTGGATTAAAGGGACTGGCTCCAACTTCTTGGCCTCTCCAGGAAATCCATCCTGGCCGCCACTGACAGGCTAGTCTCAGAGAGTAGGCTACCATCTTGGCAGTCTGGAGGAGGAGGGGCTCTGCTGCTTCCGAGCCACTCATGGCCCAGCCATCTGGGCCCATGTCCCCAACTGCTACTTAGGACACAGCGACAGAGGCTGAGGGAGCTCTCCATTCAAACTTCAGAGCAGGTTTTATAGAAGCTTCTGTTTCACTTTCCTTTAAAATTAAAATAAGTAAAAAAAAGTGGGAAAGTTAAGTCACAGGCCAAAAAAAAAAGTATTTGGGGCAGGACTTATTTAAATAAACTCAAAAAATAAAAGAAAAAAAACAACGACCAGAAAAGGCCCATCCATTTTTCAGTTATCTTTTATTAAGGACTGATTATACATATGGAGCTAAAACAGGCACTTTCATACACATTAATCTCTATTTTTCATACCAACCCTACAAAGTACACATTACTATCCCTCTTTAAGTAACTGAGGCTCAGAACTGTTAAACAAGTAGCCTGTCATCAGCCTAGAGTGATTACAACTGGGATTCACAGGACTCCAGAGCCCGTGTTCTTTCCACTGCCTTGCCCATGGCCAGTGTAGATTCCAACACTAATAAACGACCAGGAATTAAGATAAGCACTGAATTCAAGGAGGGATGGCTAGAGACAAGGGCATGAGTTAGGAGCTGGTTAGACATAGAACAGCAATAGTTATTATTTAAATAGTTATTAGAAAGTGATGAAATTTCTGCAGGATTATCATACAAGTAATGACGGCAAAGCCTCTTTAAAAATCCAAGCTCGAAGAATTCAAATTCATACATTCTAGTCACTTCATAAAAACACTTTCCACATTAAATTTTCCTTAAATGGCCCTTTGCAAAAACTTCTCTGGAGAGTTTTTTACCTTTTTCTGCATGACACCCTGCTTTTTGAATTCCATCTCATCAGTTAGGTGTTTATAAAGAGTGGCAAACATTTGGCCCAACTCCAGCTGGTCAGAAACTAAAGGCCAAATATAATACTAAACAAATCACCCTTCCCTACAGTGTACAAATCCATTTAATAAAGGCAGAGTCAGAAAGCTCAGAGTTCAAGTTCTAGCTGCAGGTGTGACTTGGGGGAAGTTAATTCTCTAAGTCGTTTCCTCATCTGTGAAAGTAACAACCTCTATTTCACAGGGGTGTTGTGAAGATTAAATGTGATACAAAAAGTTCCATTTCGGTGCGTGCAGGAAAGATAAACCTAGTTCCCCTTTTCCATCACTTACTTCGTTATCTTTCATTTCCAACTAAAAGGTCATACGGAGTTTCCACAAACTGAAATCTATGTGCATAATACCACCAGCAGAAAATTTGAAAAACAGATCAGAGTAATGCTATGTTTTTATGCTAGAAGATGTGCCATGCAACTTAAGGATGAGTTAACATATACTGAGTTACGACCTGCATCCTGATACTTTCTTAATTAATCCTTGTAGGGATTATGTGCCATAGTGTGATTATCCAGACTTTAGGATGAGCAAGCCATCTGGGAGAACTCAAATATCTTGTCCAAAGTTACACAGTTAGTGAAGAGCGGAGCCAGGACTCAAATCCATGTCCCACTCCATGTTCTTCCCAGTAAAAAATAATATGGTATATACATACAATGGACTAAACGCAGCTGTTTAAAGACTGTTTAAAAGCACAGAGATACACATACACACACACACACACACACACACACACACACACTCATAAACATGTGGCATGTCAAACTGCTGAAATCTGAACAAGGTCAATGGACTGCACCAATGTCGACTCTCCTGACTATGATATTGGACTGGTTACACGAGATATTACATAAAGGGTAAAGGGCATACAGAAATCTACTGCACGTGAATCTACAATTATCTCAAAATAAAAATTACCAAAAAAAAGATTGGATAGATCTATATATACTACCACGGTAAGAAAGTTTGATGGAAAAAAAGATTATAGAACAAAATACAAATTATGATCCCATTTAATTTTTCGAAAGCGTTATATATATATGCATGTTTGTATGTGTAAACATGCACTATTAACAAAGGTGTTAATAGTGAACATCTTTGGACATGAATTTATTGGTAACTTTTATCAACCTTTTCCCACTATTTTAGTTGTTCCATAAATTTCCAACAATGTACAATTTTACTTTTATATAGCTGGGCAGGGAGGGGAGAAAAAATAATGTCATTTCCAATTTGAAGATATATGTTTTTTCAATGGGTAAAAAATATACATACTTTTAAACGGGCAGAGCCAGCCCACACGATAACCTTCACAGTGTCGTGCCTGTGACTGGAATTCGCGTCTCTGGGCTGTGGCAACCGCTTCAAGAGTCTGAATTACTTGCTGTTGCTTCAGTGTCAGGCTTGATGCCAACCCTGTGAGCTTTGGCTATTTTATTCACGCTGCAATTAGTTCAAATCATATATCCCGAAAAGGCCCCAAAATAGGAGAGAAAATGCATTTTCAAGTGTCTGTGTCACATGGAAACTACGTATACTTCATAATGAAATAACCAACATAAGCATCCTGTGTGCGGTGACTCACACAAACAATCGGAACAGTGGAAAGAACAAAGACTCCACAGTCAGACTTGAGTCCAAGTTCCAGCAACCTGTTGAATCGTAAACACGCTGCCTTCGTGGGTAAGGACCAAATGAGCGCCCTCGGAACAGCCAACAAGACACGAAGAACCTCAGGAGCTTCGACAGGTCCTCACCTCTGTACATGGCAAGACAGGAAACCCGCCAACTCTGTGCACGACCAAACCTCAAAAACCATTCTGAAAGTCTATCGACTAGGACTGAGGGCTATGAAATTAATAAATGTACGTATAAATCTAGATAACACTTAAATGTATAAGTTTACTTATTTCTTTTCAAGGCCCAACATAAGTCAAATATCTCAGTGCTTATAAGGACGTCTGATCTCTGCTTGTCAATTGCCTATTTTTTTTTCTCAAGCAATGGCAAATACAAATGGTTTTCCTAAAAAATCAGCTTTTAAAGCTTGTTATTTTTTACGTGAGGAGCTGAGTATGATCCCAGCTCCATTTCATCAACCACTGTCAAATGGTGGGGAAGGCAAGTCTGAGGTTCCAAAAGCAGAGACTGGTCTCTCCTTCTGGTGCATTAGGATTTAAACCAAATTATTTCAATTATTCTTATTGAGAACCAAAGTTCTTCTAAAGATAAAGCATGGGATACGAATCTTAGGACTCAAACAGCCTCAAATGAGATTTAACTTCTACTTTATAACTAAACACAACATGAGTGGAGGTGTGCAAGGGGAGAGTTTCGGGCAGCATGAACTTACTCGGATGATGGAGCTTTACTCATTAAGTTATTAGTAACAGGTACACGCTGTACAGGGAAACTAGAAACATGAGAAGAAAATGTTAAAATAATTAAACACACAGAACTAAAATTAGCAAGAGAAAAGGACGATCACAGGGGTGACCAGCAGGAGTCCTTGCAATAAAACACTGGAGGAAAAAAAGGGAAAAGGCAGGTCAGATCATCAAGGCTAAAACAGACACCGGGTAGGGAGCAGGCAAGACTGAAGAAACCAGGTGAGGGGAGCTCTGGGATGACAGGTAAAAGCACAGGCTTGGGAAGTTTGACGGCTGTGCGGTCAAACCCCTCTCTATTGCTTATCGCTTCTGTGACCCCGAGCAAGCTGCCCGAATCTCCAAACCTGGACTTCCTCAGCAGTACTAGGACATCAGCAGTGCCTACGTCATGGAGCTGTTGTGCAGACTGACTGAGCTAATCCATGGAGAGCGCTTAGCACAGGGCTTGGCACATAGTATGTGTTCAGTGAATGCCAGCTGTTATCAGTATTTAAATCCTGGCCCTGCCACTTGCTAGCCGTCTGACAGTGAATAAGCTGCATACCCTCACTGAGCTTCAAAAACCCCACAAACACAAATGAGATAAACACCTTTCCCCTGGGGTTGTGACAATTAAATAAGATATCCCACACATCTTGCACAGCCTACTACTGGCACGGAGCAAACTTGGCATGGAGAAATAGTTGTCACTGTTATCAATATTATCATTATTATCACATTGAAGAGGGTGCTGGAGAAGCACCTGAAGCTGGAGGAAGATTTCCTTTAACTAGGCTGAGCTAGTTCTATAACTGAAGACCACGCAGAGTTTTCCATGGTTCCTTTCAGCTGCAAAGTCCTGACCTCCCCAGGAGTATGGATCAAAGAGACAACCACTTCAACTAAAGTGAGCACTTACCTGGAATTTCTGGGCCTCTGCTTGCTGATGGGCTTCTCTGGCTTTAGCAAGGGCAGCATTGAGCCCTTCGATTTCAGAGTTCAGTCCTTCAACCTGGGTGAAAATAAGGACCAAGTAGGCAACTGGGCTCCTTCTTTCCCTGCACAGCCCGAATGTGTGTCCTGCTGAACAGAGTCGTGCTTGTGATTAAGGGCTTTGTAGTCAGAGAAGACCTGAAGCCAGGAAAGTGGGATTTCCAGTTTGGCTGTCTACTGGCTTGATGACTTCGGGCACGCGACTTAATCTCTTTGAGACTCAATTCCCTTGACTATAAAATGGGGACACCCACCCCCCCACCGCCTCACCTGACCACAGCACTGCTGGGTTAAACGAGGTGATGCTAATATAATGCCTGGCTCATGCTGCTAGTATTATTATTACTATCATCGTTATCATCACCATCACCATCATCCATAGAGATCACCCGCCCGACCACCTACCCTGGCTATTCCCAGAATTCCTCATCTTCTAGTGACTTTCTCCAATACCCCAGAGTCAGCCATCAACTACCATGGTCACACCCAGACTTTGCCAGCACCCACAACTGTTCCAGCACTGGGGCCTCTGCCTATCAAAGGTCTCCGACTTCAGCTGGACCCTAAACTCTTAAGACATGACACAAATTGTAACCACCGCTGTGAACCAGCTCTCTGCTGCTTGTGACACTGGCGATGGCTCAAACTCTCCTTTAGCTTCTTCAACACCAGCTTCCTGGTTAGCTTCGTAATTCTGCAACCCTCCCTTCCATCTCCTTGGTGCATTCCTCTTCCTGTACCCGGAACTCCGATGGCCCCTGCGGTCCAATTCCCAGCCTTCTTCTTTCCCGCTCTCCTTGGAAAAGTGGATCGACACTGAGAATTTGAATTCACAGCTGTTTAAGAGTGACTCCAAGATCTGCTCCCTCAGGCCTGAGCGCTCGCCAAGCTTCAGACTTGCAGATCTATCTGCCTCCAGATTCCTCGCAAAGTCAATACTTTCTAAAAGATTCACCACCGCCATCGCCATCTCCCGTCTCATCATCATTGCCATTTTCTACGCTTCTAACTGAATTGGCAGCATGACCATGTCCCCACTCATGCCAGTCAGAAGTCATCCTTGACTGCTCCTTCTCTCAACTCCTACATCAGTTCACCAAATTTCCTCAAATTCACTTCTAATTTTTAATAATTTAATTATTTCTAATTTTATTTCTTGAGTAAGTCCCACCTCTCCATTCTGACTTCTGATGACCACTGTCCTAATGCAGCCTTTCTGAACTAGGTGTCTCTCACCTCAGTTACTGGCCTCCATTCTCTCCCTCCTACAGTCCACTCTCTGGATACACCCAGAGACCTCTCCGAAATGCCACCGTGATCACGGTCCCCCTGCTGAAGAGCCTTCGGTGGCGTGCCGCCCAAGCAACAAAACACGAACGGGTCCACCAACACCAGCTTGCCCCTGGCGACCAGCCTCTTCTCTCACCTCACCTAAGTTCTACACTTGATGCTCTGACAACCTCAAACTGCTTCTGGTTCCCCAAAAACATATTGGACTCTTTCCCAACTCAATGCCTTGACCAGCGTTCTCCCCTCTGTACAAAATGGCCTCCCTGTCTCTGCCTCCCTTCCCAACCAACTCCTACTTTTCCTTTAAAATTCAGTTCAGATGCCTTCTCCTCGAAGTACCCCCTAACCCACAGACACATCCTAATCTGGGTAGGTCCCCTGCACTTCCACAGCCCCCTGGATCTCCCTCAATCACAGCACTGTCTTCTTCCCCACTAGGCTTGCAAGCAGAGCTGGGTTTTCTTCTCTGTTTCTGTGCCTAGCACAGTTATTGAGACATGACAGATCTGCTACACCAGTGACAAGAAAACAGCGTGGCATCATCAGCCATCAGCTTGGATCCCAAAGGCAACCACCCAGATAGCTACCTAACTGGCTCATAGCCATAGCCTTGCCTCCCACAGACTCCTTTAGCTCAAGTCTCTGTTGCCTTTCAAAAGCTCAGACCCGCGTTGTCCAGTATGGTATCCACTAGCCACCTATGGCTACTGGGCACTTGAAATGTGGTTGGTCTGACTTAAGACGTCCTGGAAGCACATCTGGACTTCAGATTTTTTAAAATGTTAAATACTTCATTTTTACTTTTGTTTCATTGATTAGATGCTGAAATGATAATATTTGGCATACGTGTATTGTTAAGTTAATTTCATTGCTTGTTTTTACTTCCTTTAATATGGTTACTAGGAAATTTTAAATTACATGCATCACTCACATGTTTACACTGGACAGTGCTGGGTCAGACACTCTAGAAAAACTTCTAATTGACTAAAGGACCCTTGTCCCACTCTCTATAGCCATCTCAGCTCTCGCATAAACTTTTTAGCTGAAGCTGAAAGTTCAGGGCAGGACAGGCCAGTCACAGAAGCGAATGAAGGAAAATCTGACTTGAGGTGTATCAGACGTACCTCTTTTTCCTTTGACTTTAACGCCATGGTTAGACCCTGAATGGCCTTATCCCTCTTTAAACTGTTTTTCTTTTCTGTAGCCATTTCTCTTTCCTTCTCTCTCAGGTCCTCCTGAAGTGCCTAAATTAGATTAGAAAAAGATTCACTAAGTTGATGTGTTCCAACCAAAATGCACTGTAAATATATCTTTAAGAGCACACTCAAATGCAGTTATTCTATCTTATTCCTGTCAACCTGTGATTAATGTTTCCAAGAAGAGCTGAACGCAGCGGCGTCGGCTCCGAGTTACAGTGCTACTGCTCACGGCAACGGGGCTGGGTGAAAGGAAGGAGATCAGAGCAGTTAAGACGATGACAGCTATTCCCATGGGAAGGGCTCCAGTGCCTTCTGGAATCTGAATACAGTCACATCAGAGCCTTTGAAACCGTACCAGGTTATTTGGGGGAAATAACAGATCATTAATTTCATTCCTTAATGTTACAAAAGCGAGCAGAGAATTTGGTTTGATGGAGACTGAACATATACATTTATAGTCTGAGTTCATTTCTAAAGATAATCGCCGCTGCCTGCCTCCCAGGCTGTCGTGAGGATGAGAGATAATGGACATGAAAGTGCTTTCTGAGCTGGCAGGCGCTATACAAACGCCGGCAGCTGCGACTAAGGGACCGTGGAGCACCGGCTTTGGGATCAGACTGGCAAGTCTGAATCCTTGAGATACTTTTTCTGAGCTACGTGTCATTGGGTAAGGGACCTCACCTCTCTGGGCCTCACGTGACACATCTGCAAAATGGGAATGCCTATTTCACAGTTATTGTAAAGATCGAGAAACCCCCTCTCCACTGCCTAAAGTCTCACTGGCAGACAGTAGCAGTCAATGAATGACAGCATTGTCACACAGAATTATCTTCTGCACTCGGAATAAAGCAAGAGGCAAGGATAAGTCTTCAATAAATTTTTAAAAATTGTATCAACATACCTGGATCCTCTCTTCAAAGCGATCTCTCTCCTTCTGGTGGTCCATTTGTGCAGCCTAAGAAAAGGCATTAATTGGTGCCCAGAAGGTACCCACAATCCAACAGCTTTCCCAGAACAATCAGAATGAGCACCTCATTTACTTACTATTCCCCACTGCTGTGGAACACATGAAAACAAGTGTCCGCCCCTCTCTGCCTCACCCAAAGTCCCACTCAAGTGAAGAAAAATATAAAAACGAGCAACCCATGTTGGTTGATCACCAGCCCCATAGAGAGTACACCAAGGAACTACAATGAGAAAGCACCACTCAGGGCTTCAGAAGTGAGAAAAAGGGTTAAAAGAAGCAGAAGATGAAGGCTAATTACAGCCAAAAACTAATTGGTGGGGCTAAAAAACTCATGGCTGCGTTAGGGACAAAGGAGACCCCGCTCCATAAAGAAGTCGAGACTTTTCATGAACATCCGAACATCTCGGATGTGAAAGTACCACACGCAGCAGCCACCTGTGCTCCGATGAGAGTGGGAAGGTCTCGACTAGGCCCACCTGCACTTCCAGGTCCTGCCCATCCTCTTCAAGAGCCTTGCACGGAGGCCGCCTATGTGGGGAAGGGTCCAGGGAGGCTTCGGGTCAGGACTAATAACACGCCTCCTAGAACTTGGGAAAGTATCACTCCTCTGAGCTGAGCCTGTTTCTAAACTCGACGCGGGACCGTGGTCTCTACCTCGCAAGGTAACCAGGAAGATTAAGTGAAGTGAACCCCTTTCATGCTGTAGCCCCAATACAGGCTAGTTCCCTGTCCCCACTGCCTCTGAAGTTTCAGACAAAAGGTAAAACAGGTGAGTACCATAATTTTATCCTAAGAAAATCCAAAGGATGAAAATAAAGTCCCCGGGCAACAACAAATTAACACACAGCAAAATGGAGGCAAGCAGGTATGAACTGTTTTTTAAGCAACTTTATGTGAACCTGAGACTGAAAAGGAAAAAAAATGCTCCTGACAAAGGAGGTTCCTGCCAGTTCCTCAGCTGACAGGGAGCTAATATTTGGAAGCGGACTGTGTGCGAACCGTGGGGACTGGATGTGCACTCCACTTCCCACGGAAGAGACTGGCCTGCTAATTAAAGTCCCACGTCGTGTCCTATCGCCTCACCTCAGTTTCTCTCGCCTTTTCTTCCCTCAGAGCAGCAGAAAGTCCTTGGAGCCCTCCAGATGACACATTCTCATCAGGAGACGCCATCTGAGATTTCTCCTCTTTAAGGCACTGAATTAAAGCTTCTTTGCTCTTCAAAGACAGCTTCAGCTCCTCAATCAGTCTAAAAGAGAACAAAATTTAAATATTAATTCTAAGCTGTTCTCTTAGCTCAGTGGAGCAAGAGGAGGCAGGAAATGGGGCCAGACATCTTCAAAGTAGACAGGTCCAATGACTGAACATAAACGGAATCACATTTTGCAAGGTGGAGATTAAGGGACAGAATTCATGTGACATTAAATGTCCCCTCGCCTCCAGCCTGGCCCTGGTCATCCCAACTTCTGAGCTGCTAGACTCTGGTCTTACTGAGTCACACTCCTGCTCAGACTTTCAACAGCCCCACCACCACCATCAGAGGATTACTAATTTTTTTGGCCAAGAAATCTCTCCAAAAGAAATCTGGCACTGAAGCTAAACAAACATGACCGATAAAGCAGAACTATTCCAGTAAGTGTGGAAAAAAAATGGAGAACGTCTCTCCGAGGCGACTCGGGGCAAACTTAAAAATACACTGACTTTCAAGATAAAGGTCAAACTCTGCAGCGAGGCATTAGAGGCCCTGGCTTTCCAGGCCTAGAAAACCAGGCTCTGCTGACAGCTTCGGCTTCGCCTCACAGGAGGCCACCACCTGCTCCATCGCCAGGCCACGCAAGAGCCACACTTCCAGCTCTCTCCCAAAGCCAGGCTGTTCTGTGCCTCTAGACCTTGGTTCACACCGTGCCCCGTGCCCAGTACGCCCTTCACAACCCTACTCCTACCTCCGCCTGATACACACCCATCACCCTGCCAGAGGAGTTAGACATTATTCTCCTCACGGGAGCATCGCCAACCAACGACCTCCCCGGTTCCCTCTCAGGTGGAGCTGAACACATCCTTCCCGAGGCCACCAAATTACCCCTATCAACTGTTCCCTGACAAGGGCCAAGTTATTTAGGTTCCCTGAGCCTGCATTTCCTCAGCTCTAAAGTGGGGATAACCTGCTTATGTGGAATGGAGATAAGCTGTTTAAAATGGCCCCACACAGCTCCAGGCGTATGACAGAACTCAACAAATGACAGCTGCTATAATTATTACTTTTTTTAACATTCAATAATTAGCATTTTGTCAAAGGACCCTAAGAAGAGTGTTTCTAGCTAAGCCTAAAAAGTGACTTACTACGTTAGAAGGAGGGTGGATAGGCCTGGAAGTGTGAGATGCTTTCCCTGGCTCCCAGGGCGAAAGTGAGGCGCAGGCTGAAAGTGCCTGGCAATGCACTGGTGCTACGGTCTGTCCCTACGTCCCTTTGAAATCCATATCAAAGTCCTGACGCCCAAAAGTGACGGCATCAGGTGGGGTCTTTGGAAGACGAGGTCACGAAGGTGGAGCTCCCATGAATGGGAGTAGTTAGTGCCTTATCCACGGAGCCCCAGAGCGACCCCCTGCCCCGCCTGCCAGGCTGGGATACGGAGAGAAAGAGCACCTCACCTGACCACGCTGGCACCTGACCGCACTGGCACCCTGATCTTGGACTTCCAGCGTCCAGAACTATAAATAAATTTCTCTTGTTTATAAGCAACCCAATCTGTGGTGTTTTGTCACAGCACCCCAAATGGACTAAGACAACTGGATATAGAGGATACCGGCAGCACCAGCACAATGCCCCCAAAACTCGGAAAGAGGAGTAAGACTGCCCTCTATGGGTTCAACTCTGAAGTCATCACATAATCAACTGGAGAGGATATCGCCAAACCGTACACTTAAAATGGATGTGCTGCGTTCTATGTAACTTACACTTTGATAAAACTGATTTTTTAGTTACCTTAAAACAAGTTCTAGATAGGGCTGGAAATGAGTGGGGCAGGCCTGTGGGGCCTGTGGTCAGGCTGGAGCACCAGGCCCGTCCAAGGGAGCAGCCGCAGTCCAGCAAGACGGCGGCCCGGTCTCGCCACGCCTTCCAGGTTTTCACGAGAAGCGGAAATCCAGACACTTATATGAAATTAGACTTTTGAAAAATATTAGCACTAGTTCAAACATTTAGAAACACTGTGTGGGCCAAATGAAACATATCTGTTGGCCACATATGACCTGCAGGCTCCTCGATGTCAACTGCCTTAAAGATACAGACTAGCTTTCAGCTCAGGCTGGAGGAGATCCAGCAGCTGAAGCACGTGCCTTTGAGGAGGGTGGTGGGGGCCCCGAAGGACATCCTAGTGAGGGCCCTGCCCAAGGCGGGTTAATCTGTATGGCAGATCTGGACTCACATCCCCAGGGTAAGGCCACAGACCTTTATTCCAATTCTTTATTCCAACTGCTTAGCAACTCACCTTCTGGTCTGGGCTTAGCTTCCTAAGAGTCCTGCCTTCAGGGAGGGCACACACTGATCCTCGTCCAGGGAGACTTCCGTCAGAGAGGGCCGTGCCCCCAGCGAGCAGAAATCCAGAGCTGGCACCTGGCTGCCACACAGTTCTCTGGGAGTGTGGTGGGGCACAGCTACCCCCCGAGACAGGTGCATTCACAGTACTGGTAAATCAGGTTTCTGTGCCTACCCAGCCAGACCTATGGGAAACCTCAGGAAGACACGGGCTTTGGCGAGGCCCTGACCTGACCACCTGCATCCACGGCGACCCCTAACTCCCGGATCAGTCAGTACTCAAGGAGCATTAATCCTTCCCAAATTTCCTCTTCCAAAACGGTGAGACGCCAAGCTTCTGCAGCACATGCTGACAGGAACCATTTTCCTCCATGATTACCTTGAAATGTGCCAGGCTCCACACCTTGGCACGTGCTGTTCCCTCCAAGTGGCAGGGCTTCCTCACCCAACTTCCAGCACTCCGCCTCTGAGAGGCCCTATAGGCCCAAACGCCCAAGCAGAGCTGATCACTCCCTTGCTCTTGTCACAGCACAGAACTCAGAACTTATCCCTAGCACCAATCAAGGCTTTTTTTTACATCTGCCCCTCCCACACTGGGAGCTCCATATAAGGAAGACAGTACACAGTTCTCATTCCTGGCACCCAACCCAAGGCCTTGCTCCATAGTTGGTTAGGGAATGAATCGTTATCTCCTTGAATTCAGGCCTTAATCCATATACCCAAGAACCTCCGGGGCTCTCTGGGCTGCCCACGATCCCTCAACCCAACATGTCTCAAATGAAAGCTCATCTTCCCACCCCCTCCACCCCAAAACATCTCTTTCTCCCCCTTTTGCCCCAAACTCAGCAAACTGCACTACCATTCCAGTTGCTCACACTCAACACCTGGGTGAGGGTGTCTGTCCACAGCCTTTTCCCTCGGCCCAAAATCCAATCAGCCACCAAGCCCTTCAAGCCAACATGTCGAATCCACCTTCTAAATTCTCTCATCCTTCTCTGTCCCTCGTTCAATCACCTCAGTCCTGGTCATCTGGTCATCAGCATCAATTCTGGACTTCTGTATCAGCCTTCGAGTCAAGCTTTGCACTCAACTCTCCAGGGAACAGCCAGAGGGACCTCTCTCAATTTCATTCTGATCCTATCACCCACCCCCGACCCTTAACTCTTCTGTGGCTTCTCACATGCCCTGAGGGCAAAACACAGCCCCTCCAATAAGGCCCACAGGATCTGTCTCAGTTTCTCTCCCTTCCCTCTTCCCACCTCCCTTTCAGAAGAGGACACTCTGCCATGCTGTGCTTCTTTCCGTTTCTCGACCATGCAGGGTGTCCATTCTGCCTCTGGACTTTCACGCAGAAAGTTCCTAAAGCCTGGAACACCCTTTCTTCTTCCTTATCCTAGTACTTCCTCTAGGAAGCTTTTCCTAATCCCTCTAAACTGAATTAGATAAATATGTCAATCCAGAACTCACCCCATCTAGCCAGTATCACTCTGTCCCCCTCCACTCCTTCCACCAAGTGGGAAGATGAGCTTAAAGGCTGCCTACGGGCCATGTGTTCCATCCATTTGTCTGGGCCAAATGGTACACATTTTATTCCTGGACCATCAAAGAGCTCTGTATTTGGTCTATACTGTTTTGGCCCCTTGTACTGTACTGATCTGGGTCCTCAGTTTACATTCAAAGACAATGATGAAAAACTGGTCACACAGAATCCATTCGTATTTACTGTGGGAATGCAGTCACTTACTGTTCCCTTTGGAAAGATCCAGAAGAGAAATTTCTCTCTGACGAAGTTAGGTAAAACTGGGCTTCTCCTGAGTTACTAGCTTGTTTTATTTTGTGAGCAATCTGAATCATGTCCGCCAAGATTGTTTTTCCCTTTTTACTTTGGCTACCAGGAAGCTTAAAGCTCAAACTGAATGTTAAATTTAGTATCTGAGGAGAAATTTCCAGCATGAATTTCTATGGACTAACTCTCTCTGTCCCGAGATCGCCACCCCATTCCTTTTCCTTTCACCCTGGTTTCACCCCTAGCTTTCTCAGTGCGGGAACAAGCAGAAAAGGGAGAAGGAAAACGGAAGGAAGGGAACAATTCTCCCCCCCGTGCTGCCAGACGAATGACGATCGGCGCATCACAGGGACAAACGCCAGACCTGTCTTTCTCTTCCAGGACCAGGGCCATGTCCAAGTTCCCCTCGTGCATCTTCTTCATCTCTGAAAGCTGGTTTTCCAAGCTCAACCGCAGAGCCTTCTCCATTTTCGTCCCTGCAAAGGCCTTTTCCAGTTCTGCTTGGGCGGCTTTCACCTCCTAGAGTTAAATTAAATGCATTTGATGCAATTTTTCAATACAATTGGGAACATTTTGAAAGGGAATTGGATTAAAATATAAATATGTATGACTTTTTCTCCAGCACATTTCCCCTCCCTGAATTGTACTATACATGGGGAGAATCGGTAATAAAAACATTTGCCAGCCATCTTTCCCTCTTGTATCCTGAAGAGTAATAGGCATTTCCAATGGAAAAGACTCGACTCTATGAGAACGGTTTTGGTTTTGAAAAATCAGATCAATATTTACAGCTCAATGAGAACAAGGAGAAATATGCCTCTCAATATCTAAACATACATAAATTTTAAAGTCACCATAATCTCCATATAAATTCATCCCACACCCCACCGCCCCCTCACTATTTTTTTTAAGATAATGACTACACAATTCTAAAGCGCATTTTCTATATCTCCAAAGTGATTTAGGTGGTGAAAAACTCTATGTTCTTCCTGAGGGCTCACAGAAGCCAACAGGAAACTAACTAAATCACACAGGCAGTGCCTGAGTTAGGGGAAAAGGCCCTGGTGCCCATGAAAGCAACCTGGGAGTAGACAGGACTCTCCAGCTACTCATGTCCACTGCCTCTGATTACTTCACAAAGATAAAAGTCAAAGTGAACTGGGTTCAAATCCCAGCTTTCCCGCTTATTTGCTGTGTGGCCTTGGGTAGTCGCTTAACCTCTCTGAGCCCCAGCTTCTCAATCTATAAAACAGGGCTAAACATCACTCTGTCAGAGTTGTTGTGAGATTGTCAAACGCCTGCTATGTCACAGGAACCTGGAAAAACGCTGGCTTCCTCCCTGCCCTTTCTCTCCAGTGCCGCCCCCACCACTGTCCCCAAGAGCCTTGCCTGTCAATCTCAGTGATGGCTGCGAAAAATCATTTCCCCAAATTCTGAGACAACAAACAACAAAACCTATCATTTACTGAGTTCCTACTCAATGCCGCGCTTTGCAGCGAGTTCTATTTATATTATCTTTGATCCTCACTCAACCCTGAAGAGTTACATACTGAGAATGCAAGCTCTGCAGCCAGACCGCCAGGCATTTACTGCCTGTGTCACCTTGAGCAAGTGACTTACTCTGTGCCAGTGTCACCATCGTTTTCCTTTTGTTTTTAAAGGATGATAAAAGTATTTACCTCCTACGTTCGTTGGAGGGATTAACTAGATCAATGCATGCAAAACGCTGAGAAGGGTATTTCACACATGGTAAGCCCTCGATGAACTGTTAGTTCCACTGCTGTTATTACGATTCCTACTGCAAGCAGGTCTCACTAGCTTCATTTTACAGATGAAGAGGCAAGAAGCTGAGGGAAAACAGATGCTTTACCCATGGTGACTAAGCTAGTGAGAGTGAGCAGGGATTCAACCCAATCCTGTCAGTTAGGCTGGCACGCTGAAACACTGCGAAGCGCTCGCTGGGAAGAGTAAGATGAACAAACAAAAAGTCTCTTTAAAAGTCTCACGGTCATCTTCACTAAAATTCAGAAGTCGGGCTCAGAAGACACTACTTTTGGTTCGAGCTCCACCACTTATGACCACGCCCTCTAAGCGTCTCGCCCTCTCGGAGCTTCCTCATCTGTGTTGTGGCCCTAATATCTACACACCCCTACGAGACCGATATAAGGGCTGATGTGAGCATCTTCACTATAAGATGCAAAACACAGCACAGGTGAATCTGCGTTTTTGTATCCAGCATTGCTTTTCGGTGCTATTTCTCCTCATATCTGCTAAGAAGAATCAGGGTTTCGGGTAAAGACAGTGAGATGAAACAACAGATTTCGAAGACCAAAAATGAAGTAATTAGTATTACATAATACTAGCTTTAAATGGAGGGAAACTTTTTAACACCTAGGAGACAGATTTCTAACCAAGAAACATCCTGACTCCCATCAGTCACAGGAAGCAACTGAGAATCAGTAGACGGAGAAGCTACACACAGTGCCTCCCCGGGAAAAGGCATTGGATGAGCCTGGCGGGATGGTGGCGGGGTGGCTGACCGGGCCTGCATGGACACACGATGGCCTACAAACCAGGAAATCTGGTTCCAAGCTTAGCCACTGTTGGGGGAGTCACTTCCCCTCTCTGGGCCTCAGTTTCCTCTTCTGTAAAATAAAGGGACTAAACTAGACAATAAGAGCGGTATTACAGCAAGAACACAGGCTTTGAAATCAGCAGTCCTAAATTTCAATCCAGGATTAAACTGAGACTAGGCAGTATTTCCCTCTGTACCTCAGTGTCCTCACCAACAGGAACGAAGACAACACTGGCCAGTCTGCAGGGCGTAAGGATATGAATTCTATACGCGGGGTTGGAATCCCAGAGATGCTCAATAAGATGACGCTTGTTCCTGCTGACACTCTGACGGTTTAGGAAAGGGGGATCAAAATTCTGCCCACTCCGTTATAACCCACTGTGAGCAACACACTCTCCTCGGGGCTTCCGGACTTGCCTCTTGTAAAAGGAATATTCTTTGGGTCAGGAGATCTTCGACCTGCTGCACCTTCTTCTGAGCGTCCTCTTTCACCCGTCGAACTTCAGAGCCGCCCCCTTCAGCGAGGCTCTCCACTGCTTTGCTGCGAGAAGAGGCAAAAGTGTAAAATGCATCAGGGTGACAGCCAGCTGGTGAGTTCAATCACCCCGAGAGACAAGGAACGTTTGTTAGTCACTTCTCCCACAGACCTGTACTGAGCTTCTTTTTTAGTTTAATATTTGTAATTCTAAAACACCACTCATACAATATAGAAATGTATCACATCAATGCACTGTACACTTTAAATTTACACAATATTACATATCGATTATGTATCAATCGAAATATACATATATTATTAAAAAACAAAGAAAGAAAAGAAAAAAGAATCATCGATCATCTTATCATTCAGGATAGCTAAGTTAACATTTTAGTATATAGCCTTGCAGACATTTTCTACAAAAATAGAACCATACAGTACACATCTGTGATCTAATTTTATTGTTTAACACACTATAAACATCCTTTTGTACCAATAAATATAAATCTATATCATAATTTTTAAAAGCTACATTTTAATTTGCTATATGAAATATACTGTACTATAATAAATCAATTCTATTTTTAAAACATTTGGATTGTTTCTGATTTTACATATTTGTCTGGTAATACTTATAAAACTTTGAGAACAGTACAATGTATTCAATAAATGTTAGTATTATTGTTTATTAACATAAGCAATGTTATAATGTATGTATATTATCCAGGAGTTTCCTTAGGGTCAATTCCTAGAAAAGGAATTACTAAAGCAAAATGTAAATAATCTTTCAAGATTTTTTTTGACAACTATTATTAAATTTCCTACCAGGAAGTTTCCCACAAAGTACATCCCTCCCCCAATAGTAGAAAAGGTAGAGAGCTGGTCTGACAGACCAACGCGCAAAGGAACAGTATGCAACGTAAATAAATCAGAGGGATGAAGGGCTTGTATGCCCTGTCTTCTGCCAACCGGAGGGGAAAGTATTTTTTGTTTTGTTTTTATTATTTATGCCTACAGCATCCGGTCTTCCTAGGTGGTCTCCCATCCAAGTACTAACCAGGCTAGATGCTGCTTAGCTTCCGAGATCAGACATGGGGCTTGTTCAGGGTGACATGGCCGTAGACTGTGGACCGTGGCTCCACTGGGGCATGAACCCAGGACTTTCTGCGTGTAAAGCAGACATGCTAACCGCTACACTATGGAGCCACGTCCGGGATAGCGTTTTAAATACAGGACTAGCTACCACTTGGGGCATGAGGAGAGAGCATGCGAGCAGCCCACACTCCACGCGACTGTACCATACAATGCAGAGTTCACATTGCTGGGCACCATGGAATATCCTCGCCGCCTGGCAAGCAGTGGTAGGGATGGCACACGAAAATCGGTCACAGGACCACAACCACTGACGCCTCTCATTTTGGTTCTTCCCAGAAGAAAAAGAGTCAGGTATGAATCTGTGAGACATGTACTCAGAGAAATTCTCATCAGCTTTCTAAAATGTCTGCGGGTTTCCAGAAGGCAGAATAATATAAAGGAAATGGCTCCACCTAAAGCTGGTTTCTCAGAAAAACTGCAACGGAACAAATCCACTCAGCAGCCTCCCATGCCCTACTTTGGGGGTATGTAAGGTTTTTTCCGACCAAAAGCCATGTGATCAGACATGCACATGTACAGGCCATGTGAATTTTTGACGGAGAACAATGTAAAGTCAAGAGGGCCATACTTGCTGTCCAAGTCTCAACAAAGACTTGGAGCCGCCTGCAAATAAAGACTTTATTCAGATCTTGTTTCCCTCTTTCACCAATGAGCCTTCAAAAGGCCCCAGTGTCATGATATCATCTTAATGGAATTCAATGTGAACAACTGGAAAGAAAGGACAGATCTGAAGCTAAATAGATCTGCTTCCGAGTTTTTAGTCTATTATGTCCTTAGTGTGACTTGGGGTAAATCACTTCTTACATCTCAGTTTCCTTATTTGAATAATGAGATGATGACTTCTTAGAATGAATGTGCTAACCATGCGGTGGCCACAGCCTGGTGCCCCTTCCTCTCTGATCTAAGTGCTGCATGACTGCCTGTTGTCCCTGAGGCCACCGCAGCGCCGGCTCCTGCTGAGATTCTCTGAGAGGCACTAATTCTACCCTCTGCTGGCGTCTGAGCTGAGAATAGATGATCTGCTGGCCGGAACTAAGGCCACCATTGCCACTTCCTGATTAATGGCATGAAATGTCCCGAGCCCCTACTCCTTCATCTCATTTCTTGATCAGCACTGTCTGGAATTCACAGTGACTCACAGTCATTTTTCTGTCACTCCTCAAGAGGCATTAAATATGGCTGCAAGAATTCTGGACTAGAAAGCTTTTCCCTCCTGAGCCTTACATAAGGATTTTTCCAGTCCTGAATTTCCTCTAACCACCCTTGGTTTAGAGTCCTTGGACTTTATAGAAGCATCCTCTAGAAAATGGCTCGCTTATTACCCCATCCTCCATATCCCCACCTCCCATCCCCACCTCCATCCCCACCCTCCATCCTCACTCCCCACACCACCCAGGGAGTGCAAATACACCATCTCCCTCCTATCAGCCCAGATGGAACCTTTGTTTTTACAGTCAGCACCACATTCACTGTCAAGAGGCTGACTACAATTTTTAACAAGTAAGGGTATTATGCAGTTTGTTTGCATTTTAGTTATACCAATAAAATATACTTCCAATAATAAATGTTCCAACTTTTCATTTATCATCTTTGCATTTTACAGTTACTGTAGCAATAAAATTTATACTCAGCAGTATGGTGCAATTTTCCTCTGCTAATGGAATTATTATTTTTGTTTTTGTTTTAAAACTACAGGGAAAAAATTTTACTCTCGACGACATGTCTGCTTTTGTTTTTAATGTCCCCTTATAGTAACTGATAAATAGAACGGAAGCCAGCAAACATACATGTTTACTTCAGAGCGAGGCGGACCAGCCCCAGCGCTGGGACCAACGTGGGCAAGTTCCCCTCTCCTGGGCCTCAGTTTTCTCTTCACTCAAACGGGAACACTGGCTGCCTCACGTAACTGCTGTAAAATCAAGTGCAGTAAAGCACGTCAGGTGCCAGGCACGGGGTTTGGGGCAAAGAAGAATCTTGATAAATGTTAGTTCTCTCCCTCTACCCTTTCTTTCCTTATCACATTTAGGCCAACAGATGGGACAGAGAGCAAGACCTATGAGAGGACTGGTTGAGCGAAGCTGGTCCAACCCAGCTTTCCAACCTGATACAAAAACGAACCTTCTATAAACACCACCCTCGCTACTCTTTTCAACCATGAACATTTCCTCTTGATTCTTTCCATTCTAATTATAGCTTTTCCCATATCTCCCATCCACCCCCCTCAAAAGAAAACAACCATAAAACTCAAAAAGAGAATGTACATAAAGATAATTTTCCATCGACAAATATGAACCACACACACGCCACTAGGTCCCGGGCACTGAGAGGTAAAGGGAAGGCACACTTAGTAGATGCGTGGAAACGGTGTGCACATCATGTCTACGG
The DNA here is from genome assembly GCF_902729225.1 of Pteropus medius. Classification (NCBI taxonomy): domain Eukaryota; kingdom Metazoa; phylum Chordata; class Mammalia; order Chiroptera; family Pteropodidae; genus Pteropus; species Pteropus medius. The sequence continues at coordinate 1,516,329 of NW_024342647.1, read as the reverse complement.
CAGGGAATTCATGCGAACCCTATGAAGTAGGAACAGCTGAGGAACCAAGGCTCAGAGGCCACAACCCACCTATTGGTAGAGCCAATCCAGAGCCCCTGCCTCTTCCATGAGTCCTGTACTCTAACAAAGGGGGAGGAGAGGCTCTTGGCCTTAAAGATGCAGTGTCACATGGGAAAAATGAGAAACACACATAAAAATAAAAAAAGAATATGAAACCTAGTGATGAAGCAGAAGTCTCAGGCCTGAGTTCTAATCCCGGCTCTGCTCTTTCTGGCTGGATGGTTTTAGTCGCAGCCCTGTCCTTCTCCAGGACAAAATTCCCTCCCTGCTAAAAGGATGTTTTCCTCGAGATTTGACTCTCAGGAAAATGATGGAATGCAAACAGATGTCAAAGTGTTTTATAAAGTCAAAAGTGCCACACACATTTGGGACTGCCATTATATGCCACAGAAGTCTGTGCAGAGACTGACGTAGGCCAAGGCAGTCCTGTGAGATCCAGCGTGAGCCTTTCTGTAGAGTGGACAAGAGGCAAGGTGTTTGGGCGGGAGGGGCTGGGAAGGGGAAGGGTTCTGCCGGGGCCAAGTCAAAGCGGCGGGAACAAGAACATCTTTAGGATCTGTGAACTGTGGGATAAAAAGCTGGAAGAGAGAAAGCTGGAGCAGCTGAATCATCGTGAACGTTCTTAAACAACTCATGACCTGAACCCCCAAACCCTGACATCTGCCTTCCCATCCATTACCACATCCTGTTAACTCTGCTTCCTAAATGTCCTTCCAATCCACCCATTCACCTCCATCCCTAATCTCTCACCTAAACTACTGGACTAGCCTAACCGGTCCTCCTGCTTCTATTCCTGCTCCCTCTACCAAACATTTCCCACTCAGCATCCAGAGCGGCCTTTTCAAAAACAAAACTCTGGTTGTGTCTCAAAACCCATTAATGCTTTCTCTTCGATCTCAGAATAAAGACCGAAATTTCTAGTGAGGCCTCAAGACCCTGTAAGATGAGGCCGAGCCCCCTGGACTTCTCCCATTTCCACAGACCTTCACGTTCCCCTCCCTCCCCCTGAACACTTTCGCCACCCTGTCACGTAGTTGATTTCTTCTTACCCCTCAGATCTCACCTCAAATGCTACCTCCTCGGGCCGCTTGCCCTGAAAGAGATCTCTATTTATAAATCTACTCCTGCTCCCATAAACTCTCAAGGCTCCCTTTATTTTCCTCATAGCTCTTCTCCCAGTTTATATTGACACGTTTATTGTTATTTTTGTTTGTGCAAGTATCTCAACACCAGCAGCCACCAGAACGAAGCCCCACGTGTCTCTCTGGTTCGCCACTGCATTCCCAGGAACTCAGCCCAGTGCAGCATGGAACAGCTGCTTAATATTTTCTGAGGAAAGTGATAAATCAGGTCAGACCCAAAAGGGCCCTAAACACTAGTTTGGGCAGTTTGGGGAATCTCTGCATACAAACATGTGCACGAGCCGCACAAAACACCTAGCCCTGTGTGCTGGTACCGAGGAGTGCACAGAGCCTTCGTGAGTTTGGGTTTTCAGCGGTACGTCTGACTTAACACAAATCCTAGCCAAGACCCGCAGCCGGCCGGGCACTGAGTATGAAACAGAGAGAATTCTCGTACTGACTTCCAGGCCTAGTAAAGTAGGCTTGACTCCCTGCCTAGAGAATGATAAACGATGTGCGTCCAAAAAAACAAAAACTTGTTAATTTGCTTTATTCACTCATTCAGAAAATACCATGTGCGCAAGGTCAAGCCTGGGCCTGGAAACCTCCGATCTACCCAAAGCCAACAGCAATCTAACTTCCAGCTGCGGGCCCTGTGGCAATAGCAGGAATGAGACGGCCCAGCCCAGAGCAGCGAGCTGCAGCCAGACTCCGCTTCCCGTCCCACATCACAGGAGGTCCACTGCCATGACCCATGCATCGTTTCCCCAAAGCTTTCAGCCAGAGCCCTGGGGATCAGGCCTGGGAAGTATCAGTCCAGTCTGACCAAGCGAAACTCAGCACACTGTGGTGTCCCCACTGGACCCGCAAACACCCTCTATCACTGCACCCTCCATTACACAACTCACCAGTCTCTGATGGGCTCCTCAAGTGAGGGAATGTCTCTTTTCAAATCCTCAAAGTGTGATACCAGTAATTACACGATAAATGTTTATGAATGAATGAATAAATAACCAAGTGAGTCACAGGCTATACTCTCTGAACTATGCTTATTGTTCAATAAATATTTAAATTAACTGATTAATTAAAATAATAGTTTTCAGATGTTCTTTAAGCAAAAAAGAAAAAAAAAACGAGCAACTCTGGTTGAAGCCCCGCCCTCCGCCCGTCCCTTGCCCATTTTATGGCAATGAGACACTTACGATCTCGATGGTGCTCACAAATATATTGCTGAGGAAAGGCGCCAGACATACAAAAACAATATATGGATATCCATTGTTATAAAGTTCAAAAATAGGCAGAATTAAGCAATGGTGATGCTCCTGGCCAGCACGGCGGTCATCTTTGTGGGAGAAGGGAAAGATCTGGGAGCACAAAGGGGACTTCTTGGGATCCGGCAACGTTCTGGTTTCTGATCCGGATAATGGCCCCACGGGTGTGTGTGCTTAGTAAGAATTCATCCTTCTGTATAAATAAGACCCATTCATTTCCCTGTAAGTATGTTACATTTTAAAAGTTTGTTGAAAAATAGTTAAATAAAAATGAAACCTCTTTGGGGTCCTCAGAGCCCAGCTGGAGAACGACTGGCTTAAAAAGCACAAGGTTCAATTTTACTGCCCCACTTAGCCGCCACCATCAGAGCCCCTGGGCGACCTGCGAGTTTGTGACAAGATGACAGGTACTCACGAGGCTTTGATGAGCAGCCGCTCCCTCTCTTGGAGCTCCCGCTTCAGACTTTCTACTTCCACCTTGAGCTCGATGTTCTTCCAGACAAGATTAGGAAAGAAAAGAAACAGTGTAAAATACAGGGCATATGCATGTCTACCACGGGGAAAACGCTTTCAGCGTAGACTAACTACGTGATGCTTGTAATAGGCCGACGTTAGATTCAAAACCTCGCTAGCCTCGGGGCACAGGGAAAAGGGAATTATTAAACACTGGTGGTCTCAAAAGAAAGCCCCGGATTTCTCAAGACTTGGAACAATTATGTAAATTTTCCAAGCTTCTAACAGCCAGAGAGCATTCAAACATCGAGGCATAAATGTCATACAAGAGAGGCTGATTTAAAAATTGTTTGCCCTCCACCAAGCAAATTTATAAGCAATTCTGTAGTTTGCTTTTACCGTTCCAAAGCAATTACTTCTGGTTGTTTACCATCATGCATGTGCTGGTTGTAGCAGTGGGAACATGTCACAGTTTAAAAAAATAAAACATGTGGATGGATAAGAGGGAAGCCTTGTCCCTGCCTGTTTCATTTCAATATAAGACTTCAGGGTACTCACACAAAAAAGAGCCACCACACGGGGCAAGCTGTCTATAACGGACACCAATACGTTCTCCAATCGCCTTCTCTTAACTGGCTAGAACGAAGGGAGTCGCATGTGGCTTTGCATGAGAACGTGAGAACCCAAAGACAGAGTCTCTGGCACACGGATGGCAATGAGAGAAAGTGAGGTAGTGGTGGGCTTCTCAAACCTGCCCACAGATGAATCCAACAGAATATCAGATGAATTTTTATAGCAGAAACAGGGGTCTGGGTGCACAGTTTGCAGAGAACTGCTATAAATCCAAGATTTCTTTGAAATCTTGCTCCTGTTTTACTTTAATAATTCATGCCAATTTTACATTCTACTCCATAATACATGCGTATCGTTTCAAATAAAAATGACATTTCCAATAAAACTGACAATCTTGGAGGACAGGCCTCCCTCCTTTTATCCAGAAGGGAAAGGCCATGGGTTTGGGACCAGAAGGACATGGGTTCAAATTCTGCCTCCAGTCTTTACCAGGAGGAAATCATAAGTCAGTGGATGCTCATTTATTCATCCCTTCACCGCGCAGTTGCCTGTGTCAGGCCAAGCACTGGGTACACTGGTCCACGAGGCAGACACAGGCCCTGCCTTCACGCCAACACCAGACAGAAAACTGGATGTGTGAGCCTATAACTGCTCTCAGAAGCACAAGTCCAGGAGGTGAGTATGCAAGGTTTTACTTTTCACATCCCCCAAGTGGCAAATGAAAAACAAAAAGCCCACCTGACATGGGAGATTTCAGGACTAAATGAGCTAACAAGTGAGAAGAGCCTAGAGACAGGGCTCAGAATGTGTTCTTTTCCTCAATGTAAAACAACAGGAACTAAGGAAGTCATCTATGCAGCAGGACTTTTTATAGAAGAAACTGATCTTTGCATAAAGGACACTGAGTTACAGTGCACAATGTCTTCAACTGCAGTTTGTGAAAATTATAGAAACACCCTTCAAATAGAGAATTCCTTTCCAGCTCTCAGAAGGGCAGAGCTATATGTAAGAGCTGATATCATAGATTCTCTGCTTTCTGATGAACCAACTGGCACTCTAGCCTAGCAAATTTAAAAGAACGGATAGCTACCTTGTCCACTAGACTATTTCTTGCAAGTCTAACCCCTCAAGTTACGTGGTGACCGTAATTTCCAAACCAAAAATCAAAGATACCTTATGAGCTTAAAATGGAATAGCATTAAAAACAGAATAAAAAAGCTCTTAAACCACTGTTAAGATATCCAAGATACTGTTAAGAAAAAACGCAAGGAACAGAACAGAACAGAACATGCTTGCATTTAGGTAAAAAGGGGGTTTATACACATGTACATATACTCACATATGCTTGCTCGTATATACATAAAATTTCTCTGCCTGATAATATTGGTTAGACCCAGGGGACTGGAAAACAAGGGTCGAAGAAATTCTTCTCGGTGTATACCTTTTATGGTTTTCGAATTTTGAACCAGGTACACCTACCCCCAAAATTAAACTGAAATGAAAATACAATAAAATCAGGTCATCTATATGGACAACGAAAAAGAATAGCATGGTACCATGAGGCAGGCAGCCTTGGGTTCAAAGTCCACCTCACAGAGTAGCTACGACATCAAGCAAGTTACGAATCCTCCCTGAGCTTCCGTTTCCTAGCCTGTAAATTGAGGATAATCTCCACTGCAAAAAAAGGTTGTCTTGAGAATGAAAATAAGCTGAAAAAGTACTAATGGCCAGGACAGTGCCTGACACAGAGCAGGCAACTAACACGTATTGGCTTCCTATCACCCTAGAAGTTCTGAGATAGATGATAATCATACTTACATATAAAATGTTTTAGGCTATTGATTTTCCTTTAAAAATCTGACTGCATTGCCACTTCCTCCCAAAAAAAGGGGACATCCTCATCGTCTTTCCACCCCCACAATGAAAAAAAAATTGTGTCTTGAGGGACAAAGGAACTTTTCAATTCCTGAAAAGGCTCAGAAGTACAGTACAATCCCTCTCCAAGACAAGTCCATTTAAGTTCATGCACTGAAACTCAAGCAGAGCTCTTTTTCCTCCTTCAAAAGTTTCCACTGGTGCAAACTTCAGAAGAGAAAAAATGAAATAATTCCCAAGCCAAGGGCTAATCTATTAGAGAAAGCCAAGAAATGGGCACTGAAATATTGTTTGTATTCATGTCTTTTCAAGAAAGCCAAGTTCTTTTTTCAACTTTCAGAACGAAGGTTTGTTTTTAGGCAGAGACCTCCAGGTCAAGACTTCAGACAGGAACAGACATTTTCTTCTGTCAGTTATAAGCGAGCACACAAGGCATACAGAAGAGTCATATCACAGGAAAACTGACAACCCCAACTTTGGGCCGCCAGCAGAAGCCTCAATAAGACCATGATGATAACGGTCCAGCACTGACGGTGTGCTGGGGCTTTCCACCTGTCATCTCATTTTAATCCTCACAAATAACCCTATAACAAAGGGATTATCACTTAACTCTGGAAGCGAGCCCAGAGAGCTGAAGTGGCTTGACTACAGCTGCACAAGTCAGCTGGTAAAAATAAGATTCGATTCTAAAAACGATCTACCATTTCACTGTCTTTGTCTAAATTATCGATAATTAGAAAGAGGCAACTGAGATACAGTAAATCAGAGTTCTGATTTTAAGAAGAAAGAAGAACTCTCTTAAAATTAATCTTGTATCTCTTTGCTTAATATTAAGGTCATCCTATTATCTTTATGCTCCCCATAATAAATTCAAATTAAATGAAAGAAGCTCTATCTAGTCATGCTAACTCTGAGAACAAATATTAATCAAATTTCTGCTTAGAACGACTATTGAGAAAAGACACCAGGGGTGGCAGCAAGAAGTGGGGTACTCACAGTTTTATAGATGTGTTCGGTGGGGCCATCAAATTCCTGTTGCATTCTTTCCTCAAGGAAATAGATGCGAAGTTTTAGGTTAAAGTTTTCTTTCTTCAGTTCAGTGATTTGCTGGAAAATAAGCACAGATGGGTTATCAAAAGTAAGCTCTAAGGGCTGTTACCTGCATTAATACTCATAGCTTCCAAAGCTACAAATGGATTGAAATATTAAATACTAGAAAAGCTTACCATTGCTGCAATTGTACCAACCTAGAATTAAGTGATTCCCTCCAACCAAACTTATGACAATCTGAGCAATGGAATGAACAATGACTAAATGAAGAAACAATTTATGATTCTGCACTGATAATAAGTAATTAAGGGAGAGGAGGAGGAGTGGAGAGGAGTGGAGGGAAGGGAAGGAAGGAAGGAAGTAAAAGGAAGGAAAGGGAAGGAAGAAGGAAGGAAGGAAGGAAGCGATCTCTTCATTACAAAATGAATCCAGTTAATAAGTGTAGAAGAATAGAAGGTACAGAAAATCACCATTACACAACCACTATAGTAGTAATTGATTCAGGTAAGAATGATCAATGCTAAAAGCACTAGATGAAAGATTACTGGAGAACATGATATTCACGCAGTCTCGAGATATCACCCCATAGATGAATTGTTACTTACAACAAGAAAAGGTACCTTTACAATTTAGAAACCCAGCAGACACCACTTTAATCAAGAGTATATACAGTCGTCCCTTGGTATCCACGGGGGATTAGCTCCAGGAACCTCAGCAGATCCCCAAATCCATAGATGCTCAAGTCCCTTATATAAAACAGTGTAATTTGCAAATGATCTATATTTTTTTCAACTATTTTCAATCCATGGTTGGTTGAAGCTACACATGCAAAACCTGCAGATATGGAGGGCTGACCCTGGTGGGACAAAATAATGTCTCGTGCCTCCTGAAACAAATCACTGCAAGTAAACAATTACTTAAAATGCTTATGCCTACAACCTTTAACCTGCATCTAATCAGAAGTTGTCAATCAGACACATCCAAATTGAAGAACATTCTGCAAAACAACACGCCTGGTTAAAAATCTTAATGGCAATCTTTAATCAAAAATGATTGAGGAACTCTTTTAAATAAACGGAAGCACTGGAGGCGTGGCTGCTAAGTGCAATAAAATCACACAGTGAATCTTGAGTTTTTTAAAAAAGCTTTATGGGATAACTAGGGGAACGTGAATAACAATATTATATTATATTTATATAATAGCACCATGATTTTGCAGGAAAGTCCCAAGTTAAGATATACGTGCCAAAGTACTTAAGAACGCTGTCATGATGTCTGTAACTCTCTAATGAGTGGAGAGGAAGGATTCCACAAAAAAACTACGAGAATTAATAAATGAATTCGGTTAAGTTGTAGGCCACGAAATCGATATTTAGAAATCTGTTGCATTTCTACACACAAATAATGAACTATCAGAAAGAGAAATTAAGAAAACAACCACATTTTCAATTGCATCGAAAATAATAAAATACCTAGGAATAAATTTAACCAAGGAGGCAAAAGACCTGTACTCTGAAAACTATAAGACACTGATGAAAGAAAATGAACAAAACACAAATAAATGGAAAGATATACAATGCTCATGGACTGGTAGAATTAATACCGTTAAAATGTCCATACTACCCAAAGCCCTCCACAGATCCAAGGCAGTCCCTATCAAAATACCAATGGCACTTTTCACAGAACTAAAACAAATAATCCACAAAAGACCTTGAATAGCCAAAGCACTCTTGAGAAAGAACAAAGTTGGAGGCATTATGCTCCCTGTTTTCAAAATATACTACAAACCTATAGTAATCAAAACAGTGTGGTACTGGCACAAAACCAGACACAGAGAAACGGAACAGAGAGTCCAGAAATAAACCCACACTTATATGATCAATTAATCTACAACGAGAGAAGCAAGGTAAAATTATATAACTTTTAAATAAATACACAGGGGGAAATCTTTGGGGCCTAGGGCTTGGCAGAGTTCTTAGATATAACACTGAAAGCATGATACGGAAAAATTTTTTGCATCAATAAACTGGACTTCATCAAAATTTAAAACTTTCGCTCTCAAAAACACAGCGTTAAGAGAATGAAAAGACAAGCTACACACTAGGAGAAATATTTGCAAATCACATATCCAATACAGGAACTACAGAGCTAGAAAATATAAGTAACTCTCAAAATATAACTGTAAGAAAACAATCCAATTTTTAAAAAAAAACATGCAGAAGATTTGAAAAGAAATTTCACAGAAGATAATATAGATAACAAATAAGCACAAGGAAAGAGTTCAACATCTTTAACCATTAGGAAAAAGCAAATTAAAACTACAATGAAATACCACTATGCACTTATTAGAACGGCTAAAAAAAAAAACTTTACTTTAGCCTACAGTATCAAATGGTGATGAAGATGGGGAGCAAATGGAATTCTCAAAGGCTGTTGATGAGAATGCAAAATGGCACAATCACTCTGGATAACAGTTTGGCAGTTTTTTATTGCCAAGAAAACTACACTTACCATATGACTTAGCAAGTCCACTCACTAGGTTTTTACCCTAGAGAAATGAAAACCTATGTTCACACAAAAACCTGTGCATGGATGTTTACTGCAGCTTCATTAACAATCACCAAAATCTAGAAAGAAGCCAAATGTCCTTCAAAGGGCTAATAAACAAACTGTTACATCAGTATGATAGAATAACACTCAGCTACTACCATGCATACGACACGGATGGGATTCAAAGACAGTACAGTAAGGAAAAGCAGCCTCAAAAGATTCCATGCTGCGTGACTCCATGATGTGCCATCTGGAAAAAGCAGAATGATAGGGACGGAGAACAGAGCCTAGTTGCCAGAAGTTGGAGGTGGAGAGGGTCTGACCACAGAGACAATACATGGGAACGTTTTGGCGTTATTGAACTGTTCTGTATGTATTCTGAGTGTCATGATGGTCACGTGACCCTAGAACAGTATACACACACATCTATCTATCCTGATTATGACAGAGGTTACAAGAGAATATACATTTGCCAAAACTCATTCAACGCTTAAAACTGGTCAATTTTATTTTATGTAAATTATATCTCAATAGTTGATTTAAAAATAAATAAAATTAAATGTAGCACAGTATTAATAGCTATACTTGAATGCTAATACATCTCCACATATATAAACTCACCGGTTTTTTATCCAGCATTTTTAAACTAATTGGTAATAGCATATAATACTTTTTAATAAACATACTTTTATGACTAGATAAAAGAAAATGATAAGCATACTCTACATTAAGTATATTTTCAAACTGTCTGCTCTTGGCCATCTTGTTAACAATTTTATGGCTAACAACAGCACAAGAAACAATTGTTAGGTTCATTAAAGCCTCCTTTTGAATGTTTTAAGGAAACAGCACATAAAACATTCATTCAAACAAAAAAGTCTACCCTGCCAGCTGCTTCCTACAAAGAGAAACCTTATTCTGTTACTCGACTACCAATAAAATATTTATGGAGCTTGCTTAGAATGCCCACATTGTACACACTGCTAAAATTCTTAGCAGCACTTGAAAGAATATTTGTCTATTTATAGGTAAAGATATTTTTTTAAAAAATAAGAGAAAGGTAAATAAGGCTTCAGAAAGTCACTGCTGAATGAAGCCAGACGGCCCAAATGAATAAAATGAAAAACGAGCACAATCTTTTCCATGACAATACCAGTCTAGTTCTATGTTTAATATCTTTCCCTTCATTAAGTTTTTTCTGACAGCCCCCACCAGGCTGGAATGGGGACCCTTATAAATGTTTCCACACAGCCTCTACCTTCTTCATCATAGCAGTTATCTACCCAAACTATCTCTGAGATCAAGAACCATATCTTCTTGTGCATTCCAGTCTGAAACATAAGAGACACTTAACTAAATACCCAATAGCTGGATGGGTGGACAAACACGTGTAAGAATTTCTTGAAGGTAGTGTGATCCAAGGAGCCACCAGCATCAGACAGATCTGACTCACATCACTCCACTGCTTCGTTCTCTCTCCATCACTCAGAATAGAACTCCCTGACCCGGCCGCAAAGCACTACATGATCTGGCTCCCGCCCGTCTCTCCAGCTCATCATGTACCACCCTCTCCCTTGCTCACAATGTTCCAGCCTCGCTGGCCTCACTTCTGGTCCTCAGGTCAGCCAAGCCCCTGTCTGCCCGCACAGCCCTTCTTACAGCACTTGCTAGGGTGGCTCGGTCTCATCCGTCCCATCTCAGCTGAAATGTCACTGACGCGGAGAGGCCCTTCCTAACTGTCCAGTCTAAAGTGGTCCCCATCTCTACCACCTCCACCAAGTCACGCTCTAACACATCACCCTGTTTCCTTGCTAGAACTTTTCATAATCCGTAATCACCTTACTTACACATTTATTACTCGTTAGCATGCTTATTATATGAACATAATCCACTTCTTGAGGACAGGAACCTTATCTGTTGATGGCTATTTCCCCTGAGGTTTTAGCACAGTACCTAGAACACAGCAGACACTCAATCGACATTTGTTAAATGAATGAATAAAATAATGAATGAATACAATCCAGACCACCTTACTAGCTGTATGACTTTAGTCAAGTTCATTTTTCCATATGCCTCGGTTCCTTTATCTATAAAAATGGGATTATCATAATGCCTATTTCATAGAGCTATTATAAGGATTAGAAGAAATTAATTAGAACATTTAGTACTGTGCCTAGTACAGCATAAGAACTTAAAACATATTATTACTATTCTTCTCATTTGTACTTTTTCCTCTAGGAGAAATAAGTTCAAGAAATTTAAAAAACTTAACTGGAAAAACTGAAAACAGCTTACCACACAGCAGGAATAAATACCTCAATATAGAAAAAGAAAACCCACCAAATATGACTCAGAAACCTAATGCTCAAACGTTAAGGAACACAAGGGACGTATGTGCCACATTCCAGACCTCGGAACCCCAGCGGTCCTGTGGCACCGCGGCCATCTGCCATAGGAAGCATCCCAACATGATTACGGGGTGGTGCTTTCTGAAGCTAGCGGGGGCCCCACTCTGATGGAGCTGCTAGTCAGCCATTCTGGCTTCCTCACACTGCCTGTCAAAAACCTTGCCTAATCTAGAAAACCAAAAGGGTAAGAAAACCAAAAATCAATAACATGAAAAAGAATCACGGGGACTCCAATCAGGCCTGCCCCAAATGAAACCCAAGCAAAGGCGCCTCACTCTGGCGATCGGTTTCAGCAGCTGGCAGGAGCCTGGGCCTCCGAAGCTGAACCTCAGCCGCCAGATCATGTTTCCATTCGAGGTAGCGAGGGCTAAGAGCAAGGCCCTGGGGTCAGCAGAACGGACTGAATTCCCAATGCTGCCACTTGTGAGCCATATGACCTCGGGAAAATTATTTAACACCTCTGAGCCACTGTTGGCTCATCTATAACGTAAGGATAAAAATCAATTACTTCACAGGGGTGTTGTGACAGCCAAAGGAGCTAAAGCACCTGGCAGAGCCTGGCATTAGCAAGCAGGAAACACAGAGTAGCTTTCAAAAGGAATCCATTTCTCACTGGAGCCCTCATTAAACACGTCTTTGGGCCACCATCAACTTTCATACTCTTGGAAAGACCAAAAACTGTTAGACTACTCACCTGGACATCGCAAAAACCACACACTCTCACTGTCCAGAGTTCGTCTCTGGTAAACAATCATGCGTGTATGATAACTCTGCCAGCAGCCGCTCAGCGAGGTTAGTAAAATGAGAAGGACATTTGGAAATAGTTTGTGATTCTAATACTCACCCTGGTGCCTTCAAATCATCGAGAAAACTATTCCTAAACAAACATCTATTTACTAACAATCGTTACTGTAGCAATAACAGAATAATAAAACTGAGCCCCAAACAATACTTAGCATACTACTACCTTATGAAATCAACTCGTTATATTCTTTTCAGCCTTTGCTCATGAATATACATTTTTTGTAAAATTATAACCTAAGTGAATGTGGATATTCCATTGCTTTCTCCTATTAAATATTTTTCATGTTGTTGCAGAATTACACATAATTATAACGTAAAATGACTGCACTCAATTCTACTGAACTGATTCAGTCAATTATTTCACCAATTCTCTCATTTATGCATTCATTGTGATCTAATGGAAAGTGTACAGGCTTTATAATCAGAAAGACCAGGCTTCAAATTTCTCAGTCACACCAAGCTCATGAGCAAGTCATTTAATCTCTCCAGCCTCAACTTCCTCACCTGTGAAATACCTTCATCACAAGCTTATTCCAGGATCCAAAGAAATAACAAACGTAAAGTATAATTCCCTTGTTCCCAATTTCTCACAGCTATACACAATGTAGCAACAAACACCTTCACGCGCAGAGCTTTTTCTTTCCACTGGGTTGTTTCCTTAGGATAAATTTTTCCAAAATGGATTATTGGGCTCAAGAGTAATATTTTTTTTGTGACTATCAAAATCTCTTTCCAAATGGCCTTCAAAAACATTATAAAAATTGACACTGCCCAGCCCGCCATCTGGCCTGGTTTTTGGAGGGCATGGCCAGGGTGTGTAGAGGTATGAGAACTCAGTCAATGCAGTAAGCAGGAGGCCACCCTACCACAGGAACAAACCCCCGTACTCGACACTGCCCAGACACCCCCACCAGCCATAAACCACACCTGGTTCCAAAGGCCCCTGGCACAGTCGGGCCAGCATCAGATTGGATGCGACGCCCACTCTGCCAGCTACAGACTGTCCTCAGCCACTGCCACGGACCTGCGTCCCTCCCGGTTCTTGCTCCCCCGCCTTGCACTAAACGCAGCCCTGCCCTGGTGACTGCATGCTCTCTTGACCTGGGCTCCCCAGGCCCCCACCCTGATTACAAGCTCCATCTCCCTCCAGCCACGCCGCTTCCAGCCGCTTTGCTACCAATAACAGCAGCCGCCCCCATTTGCTGAAGACCTGGCGCAGGCCAGCTACTGTTCTAAGCATGTTATTCAATCCTCACCGCACCCTATGAGATAAATATTATTTTTCCCACGTTACACATAAGGCAACCAAAAGTTACAGGTTTAGTATTTTATAAAAGGTCACACGTTCGTTTAATCAACACGTATTTATGAAGTGCCTACCATTTTGTTAGGCTCAGAACTGAGCATTAGGGATAGCGTAGAGGAGACACAGGTTCACTGAGTCCGCAAATAAATAAATACATTGACAGTCATAAAATCCACGGTGGAAAAGACAGAGCACTCAGTGCTTGCTATAAAAGTCATATTGGGGGTCCCCGTGAGTTGGGGAAGGGAATTAAGGACGCCCTCTTTCACAGGGTCACATTAAAGCTGAGGCGTGAAGGTGGAGGGGCCTGCCTGCTGAGGCCAGGAAGGTGGTTCCGGCAGAGGCAGGAGCACGCGTGAAGGCCCTGCCAGTGCAGCTGAGTAAAGCAGTCCGTGCGGTCAGAGCACGGCGCTCGGTGACAGAGGCACCTGCCGACCCCACGGCCCACGGCAAGAAGTGAGGGGTTTCACTCCGGGGTCAGAGGAGCATCACGGAAGGATCAGCAGAGACTAAAAATGGATGGAGCAGAACCTCCGGATGAGAGTGAGCGCGGGCAGGCACTGACTGCCCACCACGGGCCCGGCCTCAGGCCAGGGCTTTGCACACCAACACGCACACGCTCTTCCTAACAACTCTGAATACAAGATGACATTAGCCCCACTTTACAAATGAGGTTCTAGAAGTTACCTAACCAAGGTCACAGGCCAGACCTGAAACCCAGTTCTGCTCATTCCCAAGTCCCCATAGTATCCACACACTGCAGTGCTTCTAAAGCTTCAGGGCCACACAACTGGGGGAAGGGGGGTTAGGGGACCTAGTCCCTGGCAGTAATAAGTAACTCCCAACATAGAGGTTATAGAGCAAATATGAAGATGTGAACCACCTACCTGCCATAGATAAATTTGACCAATGACCTCAGGTGAGATCAAGAATCAACGAAAAGGAACAAGGGCCTAGATACAACACCAGCACCTCAGGGCAGGTGGGTGAGAGCCAAGAGCAGCAGAATTCACCCTAAGAAAGTAATCGCGTAGCTGTGAAAAGATGTGTGCACAAGGACATTTATTCATCACGGCTTTGCTTTCAGCAATGACTCCCAGAGCTCCTCCAGCTCCGAAATTCTGACTGTCTTCTAAACATTCCTCAACCCCATCCCTCAGCTCCAACATCATCCCTTTCCCCACGCCACATGCAGCAGCCTCCTGACTGATCACACTGCCACCAGCCTGGCTCGCTCCTTGCAGGCCCCTGTCTGGATGATCTGAAAGCCAATTCCGGTCATTTCCCTCTCCAGATTAAAATCCATCGCTGGCTCCCCTTCACCTTCAGGACAAACTCAAACAAAGCAGCATAACATACAAGCTCCTGCAGGAACTGACCCCTGCCTACTTCTATGGCCTCACCACTCTCAGGCCCCCGCACACAGTCTCCCTCCAGCCAAAGGGAACTCACAATTCCCCAGCCTCACCACACCCCATTACGCCTCTCTCGACATGTGCACATGTGAGTCCTTGTACCTGGCATGCTCTCCCAGTTCTCTCCTCTTGGCCAATCCCTCCCTGTCCCTAATGGCCCAACTCAAGAAACACTTCCTCCAGGGAGGCTTCCCTGAATCCCCCAGGCCAGGATTCACAGCACCCTATACTCACCTCTATCATTGCACTATTTTCCTATCCATCTCCCCAGAGTGTGAGCCTCTTGACAGGGAGACGTATCTGGTTATTCACTGCAAATTCCCCAGCCCCTGACACAGTCTGGCACAGGGTATATATTTTTAAATATTTATTAATGAATGAATGAACTCCAAGAAAACCAAAAGGAGACCTAGGCTAGTGTCTTGCTAGACCCCAGCTAAGAGACCTTAATGTTCAGATATCCATCATCTGAGACTAGAGTAAGAGGAATCATAAGTTTCTCCTTTAAATCAAAAGTATTCCAGCCTCATCTACGGCCACGCCACCCTGAACAAGCCTGATCCCGTCCATCTCGGAAGCTAAGCAGGGCCGAGCCTGGTTAGTACTTGGATGGGAGACCACCTAGGAAGACCAGGTGCTGTAGAAATAAAAAAATAAAAAAACAAGGGATTGTAAACTGATGAGGTCCTTGCAATCTGTGAGGTCAACCAAGGGTTGCCTCGCCTAAAAAAAAAAAGTATTCCAGCCTTCTCTTCGATATGCATGTTAACTTTAAAATTAGCATTAGATGCCAAGAGCAGTTCCTAAAAAGCATCCCACAGAAAGTTCAGACTACCTCAACACAGAAATAGAAATCATGCATTTGGTAGCTCAGGCTAGATGAAAATATTCAGTGACTTATAAAGACTTAAAAGGGAGACACTGAGAACAGTGTGGGCACTTCAATTTCGACTCCAGAATTTGGCCTTGAAAATGCTATAGTAAAAAATATTAATGCCATAAAAACCTAACAGTAGCCAAAGGACCACAGTCATAAAGAAAAAACATAAATCCTAAAACATATTGGCATAGAAGGCTCTCCCTTGCCTTTAAGAAAAATAGTATTTAGGTCATCAAGAACACGTCTGAGCAAGGGAAACTTAAATCACTTGAAGAGTAGGAAAAAAATGACAATAATAACTATACCAATGACAATAAGGACAAGTAACAGCTGACACACAAAATGGACCCTCTTGGATGTATGGGCTTCACATCAATTCTCTCGTTTAGTCCTCACAACAGCACTATGAAGTAGAAATCATCATCATGCCGATTTCCGAGAAAGGAAAGTACGGAAAGGTTAAGTGACTGGCCCAAGGTCACCCAGCGGAAGTGGAAGAGCGGGCAGTCTGGCCCCAGAGCTGTGGTCCTGGGGCAACACAGACATCTCTGAGAATGGCTTTGCCACATCGCATCCCTGGTCCTCAGTTTCTCCTACGTGCAACACAGACGGTTGGATTCAACTCTAGGATTCCTCCCAGTTCAAAGGCAGACAATACAATGTGAAACTAAAAGTCTAAGATTCTATTAAACTTTCCATCTAGAAATCAAATTCAAAACTATTCTCCTCGTAAATTAAATAACTCTGTATCTTGGAGAGCTGCTTTAATATTAATGTAATGTATATGAGGAGCCTAACACTTAAAATGCCCAACTCAGAGCAAGAGCTCAATAAGAAGTAACTATTATTACACTTATGATAAAACAGGAACAACCATTTAATAGTACAGCACATTTTAATTATACACGATGTAAAATAATCAAATCTCATTCATTTGAGGCCTGAGACCCCACAGCATAGATCAAGTTGTACAGTTGAAATTATAACAACTCAAAGCTCAGAAATTACTTGTTTCCATTAGAGATCTGACAAGTCATTTCTTCAATTGGCCACTGGTGGTTTGCAGATAACTATTAGCAGTAATGAGTATTCTAAATTAAATCCAGAGACGGTACTGCTCTATTCTGTAAAGACAACTGGGGAGAGAGAAACATAATTGTGGAACGTCCTTCTCTCTGTGTCCTCCATCTTCCCTCAGATAAATATCTCCCGTGTCTTGCATAGTATGGATTTCATTTGGTTACAAATGAAGGGTCTAATTCCTCCCATGATAAATGAAAGCACTGAACAGGTAACTTGTTAAGGAGAATCGGAATTGGGAAAATAACCTTATTTTCCTGTTACTTGACAACAAACCTCCTCCACTAACAAATGAAAGACACAGTGCTGGAAGACATGAAGCCCAGAAGCCAAATCTATCCCCCAAATAACCCATTCTCAGACCAGCACCACACAGCACCGGGTCCAGGCTGCTCACGTTTCGCTCAAGAGCAACGAAGACGAAGTCTACGAAATGCAAGGAGTCGGCCCAATGTGGTGGAAAGAATAATGGCTTTGGAGCCATTAAAAACCTGGATTCAAATCCCAGCTCTGCCACTTAAGAATGATGAGATTCCTTATCTATAAATTGGGATAATACACAATACCTCATGGAGTTGCAGCAAAGATTAAATGAGGACCATAAATAAGGCACCCGACATTCAGGAAAGCCCTTGACAAATACGAGCGCCTCTCAACTGTGCCGATTGCTGACATCCGCACATTCGGGACACCAGAAATGCACCACCCTCCCCAAGCGGGAAACTGCTGATCCTTATGACTGGTCCACATATAAAGGGGCCGACCGCGTGGGTATGGACGGTCACAGAGACGATGCCCACGAGACCCAGCATTCCCCCCAACTCTGGCATTATCCGGCTTAGACGCTTCTTAAACACAGCTCCCTCCTGAGTCCGCTTAGACAGCGGCAGCAGACGTGATTTCCTAGGGATAAGACCTTGGTGTCTCCACTTACATTTTCAAAGTCCTTCATGTTCCGGGCTCTGGTAGGAGACACCGTTTCTTCTGACACATTTGGGAGCACTATAAAAAAGGTAAAATAGAGAAAACATCATGGTATGCAAATTGCCCAGCATCCCTATTAGGGAATAGAACCCAGAGACAAAAACAATGTGAAGAGCTTCCACAGCATGTCCTGCTGGTACTTCCTGTCTGTCATGATTTACTGATTTGAGTCTAAGGAAAGCTCTAAACCATTAGATTTCAAATATTGACAAATTACTTACCCTAGCCCTGATGTAATAATGTGTGTGTCAGACAGAGCATGAACTCAGAAAACGTACTGGGCATGACACAAAGCAGATGGTCCTGATACGTACTTCCTTACTGCTTGTAATAAGACTGTTTTGCTGACCAGGATATCATCTTCACACGTCAGCAATTAAAACAAAGCAAGTCTAACCAACTTATGAGCAGGGGTTGGCAAACTTTTTCTTAAGACACAAGATTATAAATACTTCAGGCTTTGCAGGCTACACGTAAAGCCTAGACTCTGTTACAAGTATATTACTAACGCTTCTGTTGTAGCACAAAAAACAGCCGCAGCCAATTCATAAACAAAGAAGCTGTGTTCCCAAAAATGCTTACTTTCAAAAGCAAGCGGTGAGTCCGAAACTGCCCAGCCCTGCTTCGGAATAATTAAAGACTTTACCAAAACCCAAATTTTTCCACAGCTTCTTTAATTCGGCAAATGTTTATCACACCCCTCACTCTGTGTCAAGCACCACGTGAGGTGCTGAAGAAACAACGGTGAAGGAGACACTGATCCTGCACCCAAGGTCCCCCATGTCGCAGGCCAGAGGCGGAAACAAACTTGGGCTGCACAAAGGGCATATAGCACTTTTTAGGTGTTGAATAAATGCGTGTTGAGTGAATGAAAGCATTCTTCCAACAAATATCCACGAAGTGCTTCTTCTCTGCTAGGCATCATTCTAGATGTGGCTACATCAGGAAACGAAACAAATAAATGGAACTGATATTCCAGAAAGAGGAGACAGACAATAAAATAATAGGGCAATTATATAGTGTGTTAAAACATGATAAATGCTATAGAGAAAAATAAAGCAGATAAGGATAGGACATACCAAAGGTGGGGTGTGGACTGCAATTTTAAGGAAAGTGGTTAAATTACGGAAGGTCTCACTGAGGTGGCATCTGGGCAGACTTGACAATACAGGGCAAAGGGAGAAGCCTGAGGTAGGAGCATGTCCGGTGGATCTGAGGACTAGCCGTGATGCCGATGGACTGGAGGGCAGTAAACAAAGGGGACGGACGAGGAGGTAAGCCAGATACGGGGGGACGGGCTGTGCATGGCTCTGCAGGCTCTTCACAGGACCCCGAGGAGCCCATGGAGCCCACGGAACACACGGAGCAGGGGAAGCAACATCAACGACTTCGGTTCCTGCAGGCTCCCTCTGCTGCCTCGCTGAGGAAGACTGGAGGGCGCTTAGGAACGAGGAGACAGGAGAACACCGGGATCACCCAGGCCGGGGGCACGGTGCCCAGACCAGGGCGGCAGGGGTATGAGTGATTCAGAACTGGATCCATTCTGGGTTTTTTTTAAGTAGCCAACAGGAATAAGCAAACTGAAATCCATGAGGCTCAGAGAGGACAGTGCACCTAAGTCAGCCTGAGGAGAAACGAAGGCAGTGAGCCCTGAGCCGAGCCTTCGCAAGGCGGCAGGCAGACGAGGGACAGGGCAAAAGGAAGAAGGAACTGCCATGTACAGGCCCAGAGGTGAAGCGGACACAGTGCTCTGAGACCATCCCACAGAGCAGACGTTCGGGGGGTTGGGCGGGGTGACTGTGAAGAGCCCTGGGCGCCAGCCCTGTTCCCCAGACGGGACACGCTCTGTCACCTGTGTGTGTGGCCCTATCTAGGTCCTATTCGTTCTCTAAGTCGTGGCGCCAGTATCAGTTTCTTGGGAAACTGGCCTGACCCATCTCCTCTGTTCCCCAGGGTCAATCTCCCTCTTCTCCACCTCACAGCACCTTTACTCCTTCCCTCCTGACATTCATCAGACGACCGAGCATAATAATTCTTTGTTGAACTCTCTTCTCAGCTTGACCGTAACCTGTTCAAGGCTATTCCCAGTGCTCGGCCCAGAGCCTGGCATGAAGCAGACGAACACATGGGCTGAATTAAGGAGCAGCCTACCTGTGTTCTGCTTCTAATCGCCTGTGGGCGAGAAGAGTAGAAACCAGAATTGCTGTTTTTGCGTAGAGTGGATTTCATCTGGTTACACATGAAGGGTCTCATTGCTGGGTTTTGTGTTAAAAGTTAAGATGTTCTCAAGGCAAACCTGAGAGTGGCCTGCAAGCTAAAGTTTTCTCCAGAAAGAAACCTTGTGACACTTACATTATCTGCTCTAAAAACTTCTTCCGTTTGCACACATCTCATCACTTTGGAGAAGAGGGAAAAACACAAATCAAAATATCTCTAAGATATTTCAACAAGTCAAATTATTAGCACTTCCCACTGAACTTATGGTGCCTTTCACGATTTTCAGAAACAAAAATCATGAAGAATGCTTAGCAAACTCCACACTGCAAAGCAGAAGTCTCCCCATCACCCAGATTAACCACAATAGACTGCTTATTTACTCAGCGCCGTCTCCTGTGGTCTAACCAGCTCTTTGTTGGCGAAGGGCAGGACTGTGTAGGAATGCTGGGCCTCAGCCAGCAAATGGAACCCTGCAGCCAGCCAGGAAGGCCGTGAGACACGCAAGTACAGACAGCAGCTCCGCTGGGCCTCCAGCCACTCAGCAGGCCCTCCGTGCCTCACCTAGTCACCAATTCGACGTCCAGCCTCCATGCAGTCATTCGGTTCACTGACTGAATCCCTATAAGCTTGGCAGCAAGAAATATGGCCTAAAGGACATCAATTCCTCTACTCCAGTGTTTATGAAAGGACGTGAATATATGTATAAAATATATGTAAAAAATACCGAGCACCTACTGCGAGCAACTAGCCAGGCCAGGGCAGGTTCTGGGCCCAGAGGCGTCAGAGCCCGGTTCCAGGCTCAAGGCCTCAGGCCCTCATGGTCTGGTGTCTACTTCCCTTGTTCTTACTCAAGACAACACCGGCTGTGTATACTTACCACCATTTCCCAAACCAGCGATGGAGCTGATGCCATCCAGGTCATCTGGTAACTTGGGGACAAGGCCACTAGGAGAGAACATGTGTACAAGAGATGAGTTAGCGTTTAAACAACAGGCTATTAAGACTGCCAAGACTGCACATGACGACCACGAGGCCTTGGCCAAAGAAGGGACAGAGAGCTGAGCCACCTGGGAGGTACGCAGTGCGGAGGTTAAGGCTGAACTTTGGCTCTAACACTTAACAGCTGAGTGACCTCCAGTAAGGCTGGTCATTCATTCATTCCACTCATGCACTCACGCATCAAGTGTTCTGTGTGCTACATATGTGGTAGGTGCAGAGGCGCTGTGCCAGATATGAGCCACTTAAGTTTCTGAGTCTCAATTTCTTAATCTGTTACAAGGGGATACCACCCTCTAGCTGTAAAGATTAAATGAGTTAATGTAAATAAACGCTTAGTACATAGTAAACGCTCAGTAAGTAACATCTATTGTTTCTGCCATTAGGATTACTAAAATGCCTATCACAACCAAAAATTAAGCTTCCAAGAATCAGGCACCAATTCAGATGCTTTAAGAACGTCAAACAAAAATGTAAAATTCACTGATCCAAGAAGTTTTACTAGGTGAATTATAAAAACAGGTTCAGGGAAGATCTGGTGACATCGACAGAAAACTAAACCATAATAGGAGGTGTGGTTCAACACAAAAGACATCACCCTGGACTCTGTCCTAAGATCTGCCACATACCTCTCCAAGCTTTGCTTCCTTCATCTGTGAAAAGAGAAGAGCAGCTACTTCGCAGAGTAACTGGCAATTAAACAAGACACAAAGCATCCGGCAAGGTCCCTGGCATATTGTGGGTACCCATAAATGGGAGCAAAATATCACTGTCAACTTGAAACATATAGCGCTTTATAATCTATACAAGATTTACCATCATGAGCGCTACCCAATTCCCTGAGCATCCATGCATGTTTCAAAGGAAGGCACTAAGACTCAGATAATTTCAGTGACTTAGCCAGTGTCACATGATAGTTAAGTGGAGAACAAAGTCCAGAATCCGAGCCCTTCATGCCTAAACCTCAGTGATGCTTTCCTGTCCCAAGCTGTAAACTAGAAGTTAATGATGGAAGCTCAGCCCGACCTCTTGGCTGTTTGCTCTTTCCCTATGTCTAAATCTAAGTCCACTCTGCTCCTGAGATAATTTTGCCTGATCACCAAACTTTAAAGTTGGAATACACCTCTAAGACAAAGGCCAAGAAAAAATTGGATAACATAAAATTCCAACATCAAGAGAATGATTACATAAAATGTCTGCTATAAAAATAGTTGAAAAAAATACTTAAGTAGACTATATCCTCAATTATGAAAAAAATACGTATATATCTCAAATCCTTCCGGGAAGTTAAGTCGGCTATAAACACATAATGAGACAAAGAAAATATTAAAAATCATCATTTGTAGAAAAATAAGAGGTATTTTCCTCCATTTGAATTTTCTATAATTCTCAATTTCCTCCAATAAGCATCACAGGACAAACTCCATTTTCTAAACTGAATTTTAAAAATTAAAATCAAGTTCAACCACCACCTTTTGCAGATGGTGACCCAGAGGCCCGAGGGCACACACCCGAGGTAATGGGTCAAGCTTCGCCCACAGTCTAGTCTTCCATTTCTAATCTGAGGTTCTCCCCACCACAGCCATTGAATTACTCTCACTGGCTAAAACGGCCCATCAATTACTTAAGCCAAGATCAATCGTGGTTGAAAACTACCTGGCAGGCAAAGCCAAAGAATCTGGTCTTAGTCAAGTTTCCAATAGGCAAACAGCAGTTTGAAAAATGAATGTGAGTCTACGGCCACGCCACCCTGAACAAGCCCAATCCCATCTGATCTTGGAAGTTAAGCAGGGTCGGGCCTGGTTAGTACCTGGACGGGAGACCACCTAGGAAGACCAGGTGCTATAGGCGTAGAAAATTTAAAAATAAGGGATTATAAGCTGACAAGGTCCTTGTAATATGTGAGGTCAACCAAGGGTTGCCTCACCTAAAACATAAAAAAAGAAAAATGAATTTGACATCCCAAATCTTAGAAGAAACCATTATGTCATGCAGAAATTCCTATCTGGTTCCTGCTAAATTTCCACTTGGGCTTTACCTACCCATCTTTAAAATGCTATGAATCTGCCATCTGCACACTGCACTCAGTTCCTGCCAACCCTCTAGCTCTAGGTAGCTCCCTCTTCCCATTCTGATCACTCATTTTAGCCTAAGAACTAAAGCTGGGGCTTCATGGAGCCCCACGAGAAATCAAAACTATGCAAGCAAAGGACGAGGGCTTAGCTATGGTTTTATCATGGTATAGATGGGGAAAACTAAGGCCCAGAAAGGGAAAGGAACTTATTTGCTCAAAAATCACAAAATGTTTGTGGCAAAGCTGAGACCAAAATCCAGCAAAAAACGGCATAATCGTTAACAAGCCCACCCTGTGGGGCACCCACGCTGAGCCGGCATCACTCGGGACAGGACGAGCAGCCTCCCATTGAAAGCTCGCCACAGCCCTTCTGTGGTAGGTGGTAGTTTTTTTTAAATGTTGCCATTTCTTAAAATGAGAAAGCAGAGGCCCAGAACAGTTAATAAGCTACAAAACCCAAGCTGGCCTGATTTCAGAGCCCACGCTCTTAGCCTCCACATCGCCCTGGCGCCCCTAATACCCTCCTCAAGGGGGCTGTGGCGAGGTCCAGAAGAACCGAGGCAGAGGATCTCCAGGGCTTGCTCGACACAGAGCAGAGCCATTGCAGCTGCTGTTTGTCGAGTAACAAAGTCTGGGTTGAGTAAACGAACGGACACTCACCTGAGCTTCCCCACCTCATCCTCCTACCTTGCTCTCCAGCCACTCTGATGGAGCGATCTCTTTCTGCACCTGTACATTCACATCCCAGGCCCATCAAGGCCTAAGCGCCTCACTGGTAAAGTGCTGTGAGAGCCATGGGTGGGACTGGACATCACATTCAGAAAACAATTACACCAACAAGTTTAGTTTGCCTTTCAACAATTCACTGGTCATTCTATGTTATTTATCCTTAGATAATAAATATATAAACACAAAAATATAGATAAGCCTACAGCTCTCTTTTGACTATTCCTCACTCCCATCTTAAGAGGTAACCACTGTTATCAGCAAGATATGTAGCCTTCCAGAACTTCTTCTATGTATTTACATACATAAAGACATAGTTTTATTTTGTGGCTTAAAAAGAAATGCAATCCAACTGTTTATGTTATTCTGCCGCATCTTTTCTTCACTTAATGTGTCCTAAAGGTGTTTTCATGACAGCACAAATAGATCTGCCTCAATGTTTTTAACTCCTCCAAAGCATTCTACGGCACTACTTTTCAAACTTTATTGCCCATAATCCACAGAAGGAAAGATGTTATGCTTAATTCTTGAAATGTTTTCTATTCTCTTCTATTCCATTTTTTAAAAATCTGGATGCAACTGACTAAATTGAATTTCATGAGCTGCCAATGGGTAACAGTCTGAAAGACACTTTTGAAAGGATCTGTATTTACCCAACACCCTGAGGTAATTCAATTTCCTTCCAAGTTCTTCCTTTTACAAACAATGCTGCATAAATATCCTCATACGGGCCTCGTTGGTATGAGGATTTCTCGAGGACAGATAACGAGAATTGCTGAGTCAAAACACAGTCACATTTTTTTGATGGGCAAAGAATTTGAAAATATACAAATAGCTAATAAGCACAAGAAAAAATGCTCAACATCATCAGTCATTAGGGAAATGCAAATCAATACCAAAAGAGATACCATGTCATATCTCCAAGGATGACTGGCTACAATCCAAAAGACAGACAATAGCACGTGTTGGTGAGGCTATGGAGAAATAGAACCCTCACACACTGCTGATGAGCGTATAAAATGATGTAGCTACTTTGGAAAAGAGTTGGACAGTAAACGAAGTATTACCATCTGACCCAGCAATTCCACTCCCAGGTATACACTCAAAGTGAAGTGAAAGCATATGTCCGTATAAAAACCTGCATACAAATAAATGTTCATGGCAACAGGCAACATTATTCGTACTAGCTAAACAAGTAGAAATAACCCAAATGTCATCAACCAATGAATAAATGAACAAAATGTGGAACATGTATATAATGAGCTATTATTCAGCCATAAAAAGGAATGAAGTACTGATACATGCTACAACAGAGATGAACCTCCCAAAAGACACGCTGTAAGATCCCATCTATAGGAAATGTCCAGAATGGGCAATTCTGTAGATGAAAAGCAGACTGTGGTTGCCCAGGACTGCGGTGGGGGAAGGAGAATGAGAAGTGTTTTGGACGGAATGTTTGTGTCCCCCACAAACCTCACGTTCTGAAATCCTACCCTCTCCGTGTGATGGTATTAGGAGGCGGAGCTTTTGGGAGGTAATTAGGATTAGATGAGGTCATGATGAGATTAATGGTCTTATAAGAGCTGAGAGAGCTTGCTTCCTCCCTCTTCCACATGAGGATACAATGAGAGGTCAACAGTCTGCAACCTAGGTAAGGGTCTGGCCAGAACCCGAACAATCTGGCACCCTGATCTTGGACTTCCAGCCCTCTAAACCGGTGAGAAATCAATTTCTGTTGTCTATTAAGTCACCCAGTCTGCGGTACTTTTGTTAGAGCAGCCCAAACTGACTGAGACAGGGCGCGACTGCTATTGGGCACATTTTTTTGAATGATAAAAATGTTCTAAAATTAGATTATGGTGATGGTTGCGTAACTTTGTAAATATACTAAAAAATCATTAAATAGTATATTTTAAATGGGTGAACCTAACGGCATATAAATTATATTTATAATTTATATTATAAATATAATATAAAGATATTTATTGAGCCTCTACTATGTGCCAGCCAAGGTCCTAGGTCTAAAAATAGACTGAGTAACAAGCCAGATGTGCTCTCTGCCCTTACTGAGCTCACACCAATGACGAGAGGTACCCCTTGATCCAAGGTCATCCTCTTTCTCACCTCCTCCTACAAAATTCCTGAAGGCATGCTTTGCCTGAGAAAGCATAAATAAACTGTGTACGAGCTCTTAGGAAATTACAAACTTACAGGAAAACATTTCTTTTTCGGTCTGCCCCTAGGCAGAGAGCAAGCACTTAATGGCCATGTAACAGAGGATCCTATACAGATGAACAAGCTGGGCCCAGGTCTTAGGGAGCTAAATTAGGGAGCAGCAAAAAGTGCAACATGGTAACAATATAGCAAAAATAGCTGAAATTTAATGCACTCCCCAGAAGGTGCCAGGCACTTAATACATTCAATCTTGCTTCCTCCAGACACCCAATAAAATAGATATTATCGCTCCCAAGAGAAAGAGCCTCAGAAGGGTTCAGTGAGTTACTCAAGCAATACACCTAGTAACTGGCTGAAGCAGGCTTCATACCTAGTCACCCCGAGTACAAAGCCCAGGTTCTTTGGACACCACCAGGCAGGGCTTAACGAAGGGCGGTAGCTTGGGCAAGGTTCTTGGGGCAGGAATCCAGGCCTACATTTCACAGGGCTGGAGATCTCTGGGGCACTCCAAAGTGATCAGGTTTGGAGAGAGTGATGCACGCTGCCCTAATTCAACAAAAGTCTGAGGACAAACTGGTTAGTCTCTAAAACTGGGGCTTGGAAATTACCAAGCAGAAGAGTGCTCATGGTAGCAGAAGACAAAGTGATTTTATTCTAGGGGTTTTCCTCTTCCACTGTGACCACAGAATGGAGAACCGTCTCTCGGGACATCTCTGCCAGGCTTTAAGGTCCAGTTCAAGTCCCAGCAGCTCCGTGAAACCCTCTCGGAACAGGTTCAGAGAACTAGTGGGACAGGGTATGAGATTCAGGCTTTGGATCAGTAGGCCTGGATTTAAATCCTGGCTCGGTCATGTACTTTTTGTGGATCCTTGACTGTTCGCCTCTCTGAGCCTCAATGCCCTCACCTGTAAAAAGGGGATAATACTATCACCACAAAAGATCATTGTTTATTCAGTGTTTTAACAAACAGCTACTGAGCCCCATTTATGAGCCAGAGAGCAGGTCAGGAACTCGGGCTACCAAGATTAAAATGCAGCTCCTGCTCTCAAATAGGTCACAGTCTAACCTAGGAGACAGACAAGTTAACAGCATACCTGCACAGTCCAATAATACAGGAGTCATCGGCCACATGGACCATCTGGGCACCTGACACGTGGTTAATTCAACCTGAGAAGTGCTGCAAGTATGAAATAGGTACTGGACTTCAAAGACTCGGTAAGATAAAAAAGAATAAAATATCTCATAAATAATTTTTGTTTACAAGTTAGAATGATAATATTTGGAAATGAGTTAAATAAAATACATTATGGAAATTAATTTCACCTGTTTCCTTTTACTTTTTTAATGTGACTACTAGAAAATTTTAAATTCATATGTCCCTCAAGTTGTATTTCTGTTGGACGACACTAACCAATAAAATTCAAAGAGGTGAACAAGGGCTGAGATAGGTTCAGTGATGGGTAGGGTGGCTAGAAGAGTACACAGGACCCACCTGGGGATGGGGGATGTCAGTGAAGGATTCCTTGCAGTGACATTTAAACTAAGACCTGAAAAATAATAGACATTAATATGGGAAAGGGGGCAAAAGGAAGGCAATCCAGGCAGCAGCAACAGCGAGTACATAGGCCAAGCAGTAACAAGGCAAGATCCTTCATGACAAAGAGTTTGGCAGCCGGGCAGAGGGAAGGGCTTAGGGAGAAGACAGGGTAGGGAAAGGAAAGACAAAGGAGGCTGTAAAGTAGATGGGGTCAGATCAGGAAAGAACTTGGAAGCCATATTCAAGAACTTCAGCCTGAATGTGGAAAGGAGCCTGGGAGGGTCTGAAGCAGGTAAGAGATTAGCTGCCAGGAACGTAGCCCTTGAGTCCTGCGAAGTCAGGGGGAGGAGATAAGGAGAATACCTGATCATCTGTTGAGCTGCTTCTCTGAGTCAGACACTGGGCTAAACCCTTTTGGACTCACTCGCTTTACAGATGACAAAAACTGAGGCTCACAGAGGGTAAGTGACATGTCCAAGGTCTCAGGATTGTTAAATGGCAGAAATTGAGATTGAAACTCAGCTAGATCTGGCCAACTAGCACTGAGATGAGAAAAGCTATCTGAGAGAGTAATAATGGAGAATAATAATGGACTTTATCTTCATGGCAATAAGAAGCATTAAACATACAAAGCAGCAGACTGTGATGATCAGATTTACACTTTAGAAAGAGCTTTCAAGCTGCAGTATAAAGGGCTATGAGGCATGAAGGAAAATAGGACAATCCAGGTGAGAGGTCGTACCCCAATATATTGGGGTAGTTATAGTAAGATGAAGAGAAAGGGACATAATGAACTACCAATTACGCAGAAGCTGCAAGGGGCCTTGCTCTGCCTTACACATAGTAGGTTCTCAATAAACAAAGTAACCATTTGTCCAGGTTTGCCCAAGATTGGACCTGGGTATACCCGCTGCCCAGATGTAAATATTAATTGTGCCCATTTCGCCCTTAAAAGTGTCCAGGTTTGCCCAACAAATAATATGGTCACCCTTTCAGTTAGGGTCTGTTGACTAAAAGCAGCAGCCTGTCCCTAGCAGACCTGGAAAAACATGCAGATTCTCAGTCAGGCTCTCTGCATTCTTCTAGCCACTGTCCAACCAGGAGCCCGACAACCAAAGGACCCCAGCCCTGAAGCAGTGCAAAGCTCTGTCAGGCCTTCCTAGCAGGAGAGAACCCACATGCCTCCTGGGACAAGTCCATTAAGAGGCCACTCTCGGTCATTATTCCCCAATCTGTATTACTACTGATGATGATGGTGGTAGTGGCAACACAATTATTCTTTAGGTACTGATTATGTGTCAGGCACTACACCTGCTAAGCAAATTTGCTGGGCACCACCCTCTCCTCTAATCCTCACCCCAACTCTGTTAGGTTGATATTACTACCCGCCCCACTTTACGGAAGGGAAAACAAGTTGAGTTACTCTACCAAGGTCACACAGCTAGTTAAAGACTGAATTTGAATCTAAGTCTGTTCAACTCCAGCCAAGGTTCTTAACCACTGCCCTCCATTGCCTCAGTCTTGGTGGCCACTATGTGACCCCATAAGTAAAGTCTGGACAAACCAACTTCACTCCCCATAAGAAAGCAAAGCCCTAAACCAGAATGAACCATCAAGCACCCTCAAGGACCCGGCCCTAAACCAGCCCCCATTAATGGCACACTCCAAGAGGTCCCCCTCTTCCCGCTCTTTCGGAAAACCCCTTACCTGTCCCTCATATCCTCTTTCAAGTACGTCCCGAAATACAAGAAGAGGGTGTGGTGCGGGCGAGGACCCCCGGGTCTCCCACACTCAGTATTGGCTGGTGGGTCCCCAAAGAGACTCTCCCCCAAGATACACACTCCATACACCGCCCTTGTCCGAAAACCCTCAAACACCCTCAAGAGCAAACCCCAAGTCTCCAGTGGAACCCCCAAAACCCGGGCCGCACCTGCAGCCGCTGAGAGTCCCCGGGAGGGTGACGTCCTCTTCCAACACCGACTCCATCATGGACACAGAGGAGGTGGAAGCATTGATGTCCGTGGTAGCGGCACCGCTCGTTCCCCCGCGATCGCTATCCGTCCGGATCTCCAGGTCCCCGCCCCCTCCAATCCAGCTCTTGTTCGGACTCTGGCGGCGCCGCTGGAATTCAAACCGCAGCCACCGCCATGTTTCCCGGCGCTTCTTCCTACGGAAACGAGGCGGGATCACTGAGGCGCGTGCAGTGAAGTCGACCGGCTGGGCCCCGAAGCCGGGCAGGGAGCGCGGGCGGGCGCCATCTTAACTAAGGGCAGAGCCTCCGCACTTGGGCCAGCAAGACTAAGGAAAGAGATGCAGGTTGCCATTTTTTGTGAGGGCATTCAGGCCGAGGCCTGCGCGGGCGCCATCTTTGTTAAGGGCGAAAGCTGCCCTTGGTCCGTTCATTTAAGCGGGAGCTGGGAATCCAGCTCCTCTTGGACACTCCGAGTTCATAAACTGGTATGTGCTTTGCTAGAATAATGACCCCGAACCTTCGAGTCTGCCTTTCCAAAAGGCTTCCGCCTTGAATTGAAACTCAGATAATCGGGTGCCTCCTCGCTTTAGAAGAATCCTACCTGTACAGTCCTAACTCAAGTAGCAATTTGCACACTTAGTTTGAAACAAATAAGCTCGTTCCTATGAGCCAGTGGTCAGCGGCACTTACTCTCCGATCTCTCGCCTAGAGATTTGTTATTACCTTTAGGGTTCAAATGCACCTGAGGTCAGTAAACTGGGAAGCACAGAGAAAGGAAGTGACTTGCCTCAAGTCACGCACAGTAAATCTGTGAACTGGAGCCAAATCCACTGCCCCTGCCAGCTACATCAGGACTCTCTGCATAACCCTGGCTGCTTTTCTTAAAGCACAGAGCCATCGTCAAACACCTGGATGATATGGTGCAGAGCTTGGCCAGTAAACTCAACCTTCATCTTCCCATCTCAAAGTTGCTGCATTCCTCTGCAGGCCGTCTGGAGAGTCCTGGATGAAAATAACTTGCAAAGATGGGTAAGTGGATGGATGGTAACCTTCCCTGTAATTATGTATAAGTCCACCCTCAGCCTCAGTTTCCTCATTCCTCTTCAATTTAAGGCCTCTTTCCAAAAGAGGCTTTCTCTAATTCTCTAATCTAGATATAATCTTTCTTATATTCTTAGCAACGTGTTTTTCCTTTGTGGCACTTACCACATTTTGCAAGTATAGACTTATGTGGGTTTCTTTTTAACGTTTTCCTCCGTAAGGGCAGAGACTGTGTTCTGAATTGTTTCCTGCTATATCCTCCAACACCCAGCACCATGCCTCACATCCAGCAGGTGTTTAAAACTATGTGTTGAATGAAAGATTAAATCAATCTGGAAAATGGGGCTAAAACCTATCCTGCAAGGTTTTTGCGATGACCTGAGATAATGTCAGTTAATCAATGGTAATCCCATAAATCCCATTCTCTCTCCATATCTCCCCCAACCTTTTCGCTTCCCACACCCCACCCCACCCCACACACACACCCCTCAGAGAAACCTACAAAGCTCATGGTCTCCTCCTGTCCCTCTTCCTTCACCACATCTTCAAACACCCCCAGAATCAGCAATAAAATAACAGCCTGAGAGAGAGCATAGGAACCAGTTAGCACTCCACATGCCCTGCCCCAGGAAAGAGATGAGTGTATCCAGTAGCAGGGAAGCTGGGGTGTCAAGATTCTCACCCTGGTTGGACTTCCCTTTCTCTGTGACCTTCGGCTGACCTTTCCTCTTCCCTGGTCCTCAGTTTCTACGTCTGTAAAATAACAGGTTTGGACTAGACGGATGGCTCAGGACCTCATAGCTCTCAAGGCGATTTCTTTGTATGTATTTTAAAGCTACTAATGCACAACCAACTCTGTTCTGGTAGAGGGAGGCTGAGTGCAAATCATCAGTTCCCAAATGAAGGAACTAACTTTCCATCCGGCAGATGAGAGCTCTTGAGAAAGGAAACAATGAAGAGGACTTTACAAGTTCTGAGCATCTCTTATGTGCCACTTGTACCGGGCATATCACATGCACCACCTCATTTAACCCTCACAACAGCCCTCCGGAGTAGGTGCTACTATTACGCCCATTTCACTTACAGATGAGAAGACTGAGGCTGAAAGAGGTAAAAATAACTTTCTTAAGATCTCACAGCTGGTAAGTGGCGGAGCTGGGATTTGAGCTCAGGTCCCTCTGAACTACAAAGCCCTAATTGTTTCAGACAGCCTGTCTTCCTTATTCGTTTCTTTTTTGTCCACTTTAGAATTTAGGATTAAGAGAGGTGAGGCCTGCATCCAGACAACAGTATTACAGGGATGAGTTCACCAGGTTCTACTCCTTGGACAACTGCTTCATGGTGGCCAAGAGGTGAATCTGAGTGTGGGCAGGACGATTGCAGGACTGGAAGTCTGGGCACCTGATTCTGCCTCTGGGAAGTCCTCTGACTTACCCTGTGACCTAGAATCCCTTCCCCTTGCTCCTGGGGCAGACAATGCTGAGCTCACATGGTTGCATTATCTAATTAGATACTTTGGAAACTATAAAGAAATAAGAGCCTGTGAGTTCTCCTTATGATTAATCCATTGCCTCATTCAGCAAATGGCCATCTTTCTGGATTATTTGCTAAACCCTTTAGTGAACCTGAAAACTAAAAATAGAATCAATCATACAAAGGATAGGCTATTTGGGAAGTTGTTTTTCCTGTTTTCATGGTCAGAGATGAAGCCCTTTGCCCCTGTCTCTGTCTCACCATGGCCTTTCTTTCTGCCAAGCCTGGAGGTGACGTCACTACCACCAGCTGTCTGGGCTATCTGGCGCCATCTCCTTGACAACAGCCATCCAGCCACAAAGCTGGCATTATTATTTCCTTGGGCAAGGTCATATCGAATGGCTGGGAAGAAGTAGTTTGCAGCCAGATGTTTCTCATTAGGGTAGAACCCTCCTGAAGTTTTAGCAGCTGAAGCATCTCATCGAGACACATGAGCTGCCATTACTAACAGCAAGAATACCTTTTTACAGGATCAATACATACACATTGCTACTTTGCACTATTTCATTTTATTCTCATGATGCTGTGAAGTAGATTGGAATTCCTGCCCTGCTCTACAGATGAGGAAGCTGAGTCTCAGAGGAGAGGTTTTCCAAAGGCCCCCATTCTTTCTTCCTTTCTTTCTCTCTTTCTTTCTCTTTCTTTCTTTCTTTCTTTCTTTCTCTCTTTCTTTCTTTCTCTCTTTCTTTTTTAGCTTTTCGTTTAGAAATAATTTCAGACTTAAAAAAATGTTGCAGAAATAATGCATAGAATTCCCTATACAGCCTTTCACCCAGCTTCCTAAAATATTAACATCTTCTGTAACCACGGCACAATTGTCAAAAATAAGAAATTACATTCATACAATTTGATTTACTTGACCTTATTTAAATTGAATCAGTTTTCCCATTAGCGCCCTCTTTCTGGCCCAGGAGCCAATCCAGGATTCTGCACTGCATTATTTAGTGGTCATATCTCCTTACTGTCCTCCAGTCTGTGACAGTTCCCCTGTCTATTTTTTTCATGACAGTGACACTTTATAAAATTCTTGCCAGTCCTTTGATAGAGTGTTTTTAAATTTGGGTTCGTGTGGTGTTTCCTCGCGCTTAAACTGAGATTATGCACTTTGGGCAAGAATAACAGAAGTAACGCCGTGCCGTTCCCAGAGCATCAGGAGGCAGATGGTGTTAATATGTCTCATTAATTGATAATGTTAACTCTGATCTCTTGGCTAAGATGGTATCTGCCGAGATTCTTCATGGTAAAATTCATAATTAATAAGAATCGTGGTAATATTTGAGACTATTTAATACCTTGTTTTTCTTCAAAATTTCACCCACTAATTTTATCATCTATTTTATCTATTGATAATTCTTAATAGATAATTTTATCATCTATTTTATCTATTGATAATTCTTAACCAAAACAATAAATACAGTGGTATTTGCTAGTTGGTAATTTTCTATGTTCATCATCCCTTCTATATATATATTATTTAGAATTCCAATGTAAGAGCTTTCTCTTCTCCCTCATTTGTTTATTTATTTGCTTTGTTTTACAGATTATAATCCCCTACTATCATTATTTCTTTTGTTACATAATTGTCCTAGATTTGGCCAAGTCCCCCTTCAAATACATAGGTATGCCAAGATTCAAACCCAGGTCTGTCTGGTCCCAAGGTCAGCAGCTTTTCTTGTGCACCACCCTGCCCCCTTGCTCTTAAGAGCTCTTCCCAGCCAACAGCCATCTTTCACCAATTCCCAGTTAGTGCCCACTGTCTTCTCCATTGCATGTTGGGTCACTAAGCCAGTGAGGCCTTCTAGGACCAATATCTAACCGGAGGCGGTGCACATAGTAGGTGCTCGATGCCAGTGTGTCAAATTAATGCAAAGCCCTGACTTCTCAAGATGGGAAGAGGAATGAGAGAAATGCCCCCTATTAAGGGAACAGCATGTAGATTATTGGGCTAGAGAGGGTAACACACATCATGATGTCTGCATAGACCTGCCAGTTCAACCTTCTGGGCTTATCTGTAAGCTCAGTGCATTAGACTACAATACCAAGGCCCCCGTCAGCCCTGACAGTCCCTGAATAACTGGTGTTAGCTACCACATATTGAGCTCTTTCGATGTTCCAGGCACTGCGTTAAAACTTTATACTTATCTTCGCAAATAACCATATGAAACAGGGACTGATTATGCTCCAATTTTACAGTTGACAAAACTGAGGCCCAGAGAGGAGTGGGATGCGCCTGGCCACCCAGCAACTCAGCAGTGGAGCTGGGAGCTCAGCCCAGATTTCATTCCGAAGCCCATGCTGTTAATCACTATGTCATAGTGACTTTGGCTGAATTACTGGTATCCTGCCTTCAGGAAGCTGGTTAAAATGCACATAAGTAATTATAAATCAAAGTAAAACATCTTACAATACTTCATTGTAAGAAAATAACAGTAGGATTCCAGAGGGCACAAAGAGAAGAGACTGAGTCATTCTGATTGAGCCATTGGGGAAAGCTGTTTTACAAGCAAGGTCAATGCCCTGCCAAAGCAGGACAGAAACCTGTACACACTGTATGGGGACTAGTTTCACACTTTTTAAGGCCAGGAGAAATAAAATAGCTCTTGATGCAACACCATTTTCCGAGCCCATGTCGCATTCTTCACCCCTCGATGCCCTCTCACAATTCAGAGACAAGTTTGTTATCCTTTATGGATAAGGAAATTGAGGCTCGAGAGACGTGACCCAATTCTCCCAGAGTCATACAGCAATCTAGTCACAGAGAAAAGAATTTGGACTTCAATCTTCTAATCCTCAAAAGCTGACGCTCATGAACTTTTTTTTTTGAGACTTACCAAAGGCCTAGATTATCCCAAATCAAGATCTCCCTGCCTAAATTGATCGTCCTCAGTACCATGGCCAGATCCCACTTCATCTAAACCCGGAAGCTGGACATGAGTCAGAGGCCACTGGGAAAGTTATCCTAAGGCCCCAGGGAACACCTTTGGAGCACCCTTCCCAGCTGCATATCTGAATAATAAAACAGCAGTAGCTGTAGGCAAAGAAGGGTAATAGAATCAATCAGTCGTCTGGACGTCTGGACGTATTGCAGACTAAAAGAAGCACTGATGTCTTGATGGTGACCTACAGGAGATGGTGGCAAACTTGCCTCTCCCTTAAATGCAGTGAATTTTTACTGAGAGAGCAGGTCAGGACCTAGGGGAGAAGGACCGCAAGCAAATGGCCGCAGCCTCTGCTTACTCAGAGTGATGAATGCGAGGCTCTTTGCCTTCGCATATGCCTCCTGCCCTGTGTGGCAGGCCACCAGGACACCGCACAGGCTGTGGCTCGCATGAGGACACTCAGCCAAAGGATGGGTGGAGGCTGAAATCCAGTCCATGCTCTAGCTGAGTCCCTCCTAAAGAGGGGCACATTTTTCTAACTCACCTAAAGAACTCTGTGTTAGTGGATCTTATTGTCTAGAACACCTTTCTTTCCCCCTCTCTGCCTAGTTCCCAGAGTTCCCCCAACCATGGTTTAAGAAGACCCTGTTTGCATAGCTGCCCCACATCTGGACTTCCAGGACACCCTGGGCTTGTCCCTTTTGTGGCACTTACACAGCTCTATAACTTAACTTGGCGGTCTGCTCTATTAGACTATGAGCTTCTAGAGAGTAGGACTTTATTTCAAATCAATTTTATTAAAATATAATTGACATGCAATAAAATGCATCCATTTTAAGTGTACGTTCTGATGAGCTTTGGCAAACTTAGACACCCACGTAACCACCACCACAGTCAAGAGAGAGCACAGTGCTCTCCAAAAGAACGTCCCAGGATGATGGGCATCTTCTAAGCCTGCTCCGTGCAATAGAGTGGCCACTAGCCACGTGTGACTGTTGAACCCTGGAAAAAAGAATGAGGACCTGAATTTTTTAAAATTTTACTTAAATGGGCACATGAGGCTAGTGGTTTCTGTATTAGGATCGGTGTAAAACATTTCCATCACCTCAAAAAGTTCCGCTGTGATCCAGTCCTAGTGAATCTCCCTTCCATCCCAGGAGACTACCGATCTACTTTCTGTCATTAAAGACTGACCTTTTCTAGCGTTTCGTATGCCTGGAATCACACACTATGAACACTTTTGTGTCTGGCTTCTTTCCAGAGCAGAGACCTTTAATTCTGAATCCTGGGATCTATTTTAGTGCCTGGCAGATAGTAGGTGTTTAATAAATGTTGGTGAAAGAATGAACTAATAAATGTTAATCAGAATTAATGATCTTATCCCAAGCACTCTTTCTGCCCACCTAATAGAATACAAGAGTGAAAAGGCCCTCGGAGAGAACATTTACCTAAATTTCCTGGATGTACCAATGGAAAAACGGAGACCTGGATAGGCTCACTGGCCTGCCCAGTTCACTCTGTAAATTTAGAACAGCATGGATTACAACCGAAACATGCAGACCTCGAGGCCTGTGTCTCCTCACTTCACAATACAGTAGTCCTCCCTTATCCTCGGGCAAAACGTTCCAAGACCCCCAGTGGATGCCTGAAACTGCAGACAGTCCCGAAACCTACATATAGTTTGTTTTTCCTATATCTATCTATGCAATTAGGCATAGTAAGAGATTAACAATAACTAATAATAAAACAACAATTATAACAAAATACTGTAATAAAAGTTATGTGAATGCAGTTTCTCTTTCTCTGTGTCTGAGACAGTTACTAAGTGACTAAGAAGCGGGTAGCATATACACTATGGATACGCTAGCTAAGGCGATGATTCACGTCCTGGGCCGGACAGAACGGGTTGGCACAGGATTTCATCACACAACTCAGAACAACATGCAATTGAAAACTTACAATTTCTTTCTTTCTGGAATATTCCATTTAACATCTTCGCACCACTGTTGACCATAGGTACTGAAACCGTGGAAAGTGAAACCACAGATAAGGGGACAGTGCTGTACCCACTTCCCATCCATTTCTCTGGGCAAACATGGCAACTCGTGAATGCTGTGAGACCTCAGGAAAGCCTACAAGATACCATGCTACCTACTTGAGCCTCCTGGGGATGCCATCCTGGCCCCACACCACCTGCTGAAACAGCAGCAATTCAACTTAGAAAAGTATCTCATTTCATTCCAAATATACCTAAAACCTAAGAGGGGCCTTACTCCAGTACTGAACAGAAAACAAGCCACCTGGTACCCGATCCAATTCTCCAATTCATTACAGAAGAATAGCATTGCATTTTTTTTGGTAAAGCTTTTATTGAAGACCTCTTAAAGGTCTAGAGGAAGGGAATTATCATTCATTGTAGACATACTGTGTGCTGGGGTGCTTCATATGTAAGGTTTCATTTAACCTCAGTGCAGCCCTACGAGGTCAGCATCGTTATACCTTTCACAGGCGAGGACAATAGGACTGAGTCGTCTGTTAACTCTCTCAGGGTCCTATGGTTGTGAGGCCCACGCTAGAATCCATAGCTCTCTGATTTAATAGTTTAGTGATCTCTTTTAATATAGAAAGGGGAGGTACAGATTCTAAGGAAATGAAATTAATTCTTCGCCCAGGACCAATACCTGTTGACATGGCTCCCTTTTCATTTTTACCAAAGGAAATTCAAAATGTCACTGTTGGCAAACTCTGATCCTTGCTACAGAATTTAAAGACCTCTCCATTTCACATGATTTCTTTGGGGATTAATGTCCCATTGGAGTCTATACAATTTGCTTAATTACCCTAAAATGATTATCTAAACTAAAACAGAATTTTAATAAACCACCATTAATAACTTTATTCTTGTCTGGAAGAATCTCATCTCTTGGTAAAAATAGCCTCTTAAAATGAAGCCGGATAATCCCCTAGCCATGGTGATGAAAGATAACAATGGCTCATTTAGAAAATGTTTGGGGGAAATTAAAAAGCTGAGCTATAGCCTGTTGGCTCTGCAAGCTACTAAAAATAAAAGCAGGAAGGGGAGGGCACCCAAAGCATCCATGTAGCAGGCCGAGTCTGCTTCCTGCCCGGTCAGCACATGCCACAGTGTTTGAGGACATGCAGTCCAGTCTGTGGGCAAGATCTCTCCACCCAGAAGGAATGAGCTTCATCAGCACCATTCTGCCAGAGGAAAAGTTGTGCTGTTTGTTCTCGGGGTCACTCACAAACATCCCTACTTATAAGTGACTCGGTGCTGCCCAAAATAACAGTCTATCTGGTTTGGGGCTTAGACTTTCTCAAACTCAAAGCCTACAAACTGCAGTATAGTTACATGTTGTTACCACATTTACCAGTGTAAAAACTGCAGTACAGCTGATTCAATCACTTATTCATTCACTGATATTTATTGAGCTCTTTTTGGTACCAGGGCCTGTGCTTGGCCATTGGATTAAAAGATGAAGACAGTCCTAGCTTTCTAATCAAACTGATAAATTGATATTAGAGCATCTCACCATCTACTCTGTTGCTGTCCTTTTTATCATGAATGAACATTGAATTTTGTCAAATGCTTTTTCTACATATACTGAGATGATCATATGATTTTTCTTTTTCAGTCTGTTTGAATTACATTGATTGATAATAGGTAATAGCTCTGTTATTAAGTGCATAAACATTTAGGATTCTATATCCTGTGAATTTATTTTTTTACCATTATAAAATAAAACGCAGTGGATTTGTTTCATTAGTATAGATATCACCAAGTTATGGTATTTCCTTCCAAACATTTCCTATGTGTATTTTTCCAACATAGTTGAACTCATACTGTATTCATCAGTTTATATCCTATTAAAACTTTTCACTACAAAATGTTACATATATACCAGAGTACACATGTGCATATATACACTCACACATCGTGTTTTTAAAAGGATACGATGAAAATGCATGTACATACACACTACTAAAGAACATTACCAATACTTCTGAAGTTATCTGTGCATCCCCGCTCCCTTCCAAAGTTATCTTTACTCTTGTATTAATCATTTCCTTGTTTTTCTTTATAGTTTTCCTACATATGTATGCATATTTAAGCAACATAGTCCAGTTTCTATTTTTGGCCATTACATAAATTATATTGTATATATTCTCTATGATTCATTTTACTTGGCATTATGTTTTTGAGATTCATCTATATTGATGTATATAGTTGTAATTCATTCATTTTTGACTACTGCATAAAATTCTGTTCAAAGTATACGGATAGACCACAGTTTATACATTCTACTGACAATTGGGGTGTTTCAAATTATTTTGCTTTAACAAATGATTCTTCAATAAAGAATTTGAAATGTAGATAAAAGTTTCTCTAAACTATATATTAGAGGTGGGACTGTATGCATTTCTTCAAGAGATCCTGTTTTTCTTCACTTAATTTTGATGGTTATTAATCATTCTTCTTTATTCTTTTTAATGACTGTATGCTATCTCAACAAGATGTGGCACTAAGCCACATCCTGTTAGTAACACCTAGAGTTTGTCTCAATTTTTTTTTAACTTTATACACAACTCTGGGGGCAGGGGAGACGACATTTTTGCACAGAAGTCTCTGCTTTTTAGGTCATTTCTTTACAAGAGAGTCCCAGAAGTGGACTTCTTATATCAAGGCCGTACTGATTTACATTTGATGGGAGGGTTGTTATTACTGAAATACACAAATTAATCCCCACTCATGTAGTTGTCAATCCTTTTGGGATCATAGATACTTTGTAGACTATGACTAAGAGTATGGACCTTTTTCTCTAGAAAGCGCACACACACACAAATTGTTTGTATTCACAAAAAAAAAAAGCATGATTTCAAGAGTTTCTCAGACCCTCTGAAGCCGATATGCTGACCTCTCTTACCCACTGAATATGATTTCTTATAATACTTCACTAAATAAATTCACATATCACCTCTCGTATGTATCTGTCAAGTACTTTTTGTTTTAAACCACCATTTACTGAGCAGCCACAATGTGCCAGCACTACGCCAGGTACTAGAGATAGGATAATGCTCTGGCTTCAAGGAATACACTGAGGAAGACATAAAATAACAAGTATATACAATAAAATAAATATATGCAATAAGAGAAGTATTCATTAGACAAATGGAGATAGAATTAGGATTGATTAACTTTCTTTTGTCAAGGGGTTGTAAAGAATGAAGGAACATTCTCCGGGATGTGATAGATAGAAGAAACAGGACCAACAAAGGAAGAAAGACATCATACAGCTGGCATATATAAGAAGTTATATATGAGTTTAACATGGTTGGGTTAGAATGACAGTGAACCTAAGGAAAGGCCAAGACTCTTCCTGACTTGGGACAGAGACTAAGAAAAACAACATTGTTGTATAAAAATTTAGCAGTTGGTCTGACAACACAAAGGAAACCACAAAAGGAGATTTCCTCCCAAACACTTCCTTTATTACCCAAACCTACTCTTACTACATACAAAGAAAATATTTTGCCGTTTTTTTCTGCAACTGTCTGAAGTTCAGCATTCAACCTACAAGATTTTTAAATCTACTTATTAACACAAGCAGGCAACACATTTTAAATTTAACATTTTCTGATGACTTTCATTTTGTAGGCGGGGGTATAAGAAAGCCTGTACAATAATTATGACAATTTCTTCATAAAATTGCCTTGAAAAACTAACAAAATTATGATTTTTTAACATTCACTGAGAATGTTGCTTTTCAGTTTATCAGTTAAGACATACTATCATCTCATGAAAAACATTGTTTTGAATTTAGCTTAACTATTTTTTATGTAACCAAGCACAGTTGTTACTCTGAAGTTACTGATTCAATTATAATAAAGCATGTGTAATTTTTTAAAACATATACAACTTATACTATCAAAACTGAATACAGCCAATTTTTATAATGCAATCTTACTTGATAGACTTTTATCAAAAGAATTAAAAATATTATAAAAGTAATGTTTCTGACAATGTTTCCTCTTGCTGTGGTAAATTTATAGATTTACTTTTTCTTAAAATTTTAATTTGCTTAGATTTCTGCCATGCTTATTCTGTTTCCTTAGAATAATACCCAATTCACGCATATCATAGAACTACAGGTATAGGATATATATGTATATATATGGTGGTATTATAAATATGAGGTGGGATTATAAAGTAATAAAACTTGTTTTCTTGTGTGACCTAGAAAATAAAAAATGGTTTTAAAGATTAAATATCAGCAACTGAAGTTGAATAAACCAATTGAAGTTTATAAAAATCTCAGCACAAAAAAAGGCCTTAGTTTTTCTTCTTTTTCAAAGTATCCCTTGGATCTCTAAGTGGCATCCCATTAAACACCATTGAACTTTGTCAAAATAGAGGGTCTTCAACAGTACTTCAAAATAATAAAGGTGTATTCTCCTTACTAGTTATCTAATAAATACATAGAACTTGGTTGTGGCCCTTTGAATTTGTACTAAAGGAAATTTTTTACATGTATGAAAAAGAAATCCAAAAGGAGCAAGTGCTTTCTATAACATTTTCATGGAAATCCCAAGGATCACAGGCAAAAAGCAAAAGCACAAACAAGACTATATGTTAATATATGCCTTTTTCTTAAGGTATGCTGTTTTTGTTTTTGTTTTGTTTTGTTTTGTTTTAAGAGGGGGAATCTTCTTCATGGGGCAATTTTTCCTAAGTAGAAAACATTCTTTAAAGGAACTTCTTAAGAAGTATGGTCAGTAAATGAAGAGTTCAATGATTTTCATGAAGTGGTTTAAAAATAAATGATCTCTGATATATATTAAAAGACATCCAACAACTCTGACCACATAAAAAAAGTAAAACAAATCTACAATAGGTACAAATTATATACATTTATTTTTTAATAATTTTAAATAACACTCTTGTATAAATTCTTTTATATATTCAAATCATACACAAATTTAGAAATGCATCATGAAGCCTAGTACAGCATATGTATGAGACACGTTTTTAAATTTGTTAGAATTTTAGTGACATAAATACAAGTTTAACACTTCAGAAACATTCCCTAATTGCTTGGGCTGAAATTTAATGTATTACAGAGTGCTTGTGCCCAACATTAAAATTTAACTTTAAATCATTTACCTTTTGGACTTACTTAAATCTGAATCCCTGGGCTCACGTGCTGGGGCTACTGTCGCAGTCACTGCGTACGCACAAGTAGCAAGAAAGATTCCCAAATGTCTTTGAAAAACCATCATTCAACCACTGACATTTTGATGATCCATAACCTTTAGTCCGTTTGGTATTATTTGACTTCTTCAGATGAATCAGTGTGTTCTTCCTGCTTTTCCCCGTGGCATAGTCACTGGCTCAGGGTTGAAAACTTGCACTGGCCTTCCAGTACTCTCCTGCACTTCACCGAA
Organism: Pteropus medius; assembly: GCF_902729225.1. NCBI lineage: Eukaryota > Metazoa > Chordata > Mammalia > Chiroptera > Pteropodidae > Pteropus > Pteropus medius. Next base: position 1,473,888 of record NW_024342647.1, on the reverse strand, counting down.
CTCGTTTTAGATCCCAAACTCCTTACTGTCAGCATCATAACAGACCAAAGGTTCTTCACGGATGAGGCCGGAAATGCTTTCCTTGCTCTAATAAGTTATATTGGGTTGTTTTTTACTTCTCCGAACTTTTGTCATTGAGCTTTCCTTGAGATGTGTCAATTAAGCTCCTACCCACATACCTCAAAATGTATGAGCCAGGAATATTCATTACAAGTGGTGTTATGTTCACCATGTACCCTACAAGCAACATGGGACCAAGGTGAATGATCTAATAACCCAATCCCAGCTGAGGCTCTCAGGAGGAAGTACTGTTGGTTTAGCTCTCTGCCGCCAAAATGGTACAAGGGCTAAATGTCCTGAAGGCATTCAGCTGACCCAAACAAACTCATGAGTCACCAAGTGTTTTTTTAATGGTCAATTTTCCTGGGAATATATGGGGCTAGAAAGTGCCATATAATTTTATGCTTCTACGAATCCTCTCCCAAAATATCTCTCTTGCCTTCTATCTGCTCTATTCTCCTATCTGAAAATTCAGGTATCCCTAGGAGTAACACAGTAAGTCCATAGGACTTTAGTATAAATGAGGTTTAGTTTTTATTATTTTTCTCTATAACTGGAGAAATTCCATTAAGAGACCTCTGGGAGCTAGAGCATGGAGGGAGGGAGGGAATAAGGGAGGACAGACATACCTAACAACACTACCTAGGGCATCTGTCAGAAATGCTTAAAGGCCTATTAAAATGAGTTAATGAGGATAAAAGTATCACTTAATACCTGTATCCTTCTCATTTATCAATAAGATTCACACTAGTCTTGTCTTATTTGAAAATAAACACATTTCTAATCTTTAGACAAAGACTATTCCAATATTAGTCTTCCTAAAGGACTGATGGGAGCCTGGTGCTGAATGCCACAGTTCACGGGGGTCGTGCCTTTAGAAGAATGAATATTGTGTAATGCACTCCATACTGGTTTTCTCATCTGGTTTTGTGGTAGATCACTTCATGATTGATTATTTTAAAACAAAATTATTTCCACCAGCAAAAAGCAAAGGACACAAAATAACATTAATTTTAAAAATTTAAGTCCTTAATTTTTTTCAGCGGGAAAAATTAAAAACATGATCTTGGACTGTTTGCAAGTTTTTAAAGATAAACATTCTTTGTGATTCAATTTTTGTGATATCTTTTAAAGTCTGTTTCAAGGAATGGCCAAAATTTAAACTATTTGGCTTTGGTTCTTAGATCCCAATAAACAATCCTTCTTTCTCTGTTGGGTTAACTTTTTGTTTAACAAATGTTTACTTCTCAACATCTTAAATCCCTGGCTTTACAGGGGTGGTAATCTAGGGAAAAGGCAGGTAAGTACGCCACTTTGCACAGTTCCTTAAAATTGTGCAACACACAGCCTTGCACACACATAATTGACAGCTGCTAGGGAAAGCAGGTTTTCTCTCCCTGCTTGGAAGGGCTAGTTCACTTTAGTGAAGCACAAACTGGTGTTTTTACTTTCTTATCTCCTGGCTTCAGAGAGTAATCCTGTGTTCTTTCCACAAATTCCTTCGTAGCCATATGGCCCTAGATGGCACCTTGTACTTAGAACAATTAGAAGCATTTACAGATGGAACTCTTCCTCTCAGCCTTCTGTGTCTGTGGCCAGGCAATTTCTGCATTAGCATATAGTTGAAAGTATATGTGCTTCAGAGTCCTAATTCCAAGCCTAATAATGATATATTGTGTAGCCTTGAACAAGACAGTTAACCTCATCTATAAAATGGGGATAACAATTACTCCCTCAGGGGCTACGATGAGGTTTGAAAGACACACATATGGAAAGATGCCTTGAAAGGGCTATAGAAATATTGGTTTATTTTAATACAATGTAACATAAAGTAATCTATACTCTCATGAGCAATGGCCAAGTATCCAAAGCACCTCAGGTTACCAGAAGTAGCTTATCTGCCTGTTCATCCTCCGGAGCATCATCTCCGAACCCTGAGAACAACTTAGTGGCCTCCTACAGAGGTACGGCCAAATTCCAGGTTTTTCTCTGGGGAAGTTAGGCCAAGTTGTCAACTTGGATTTCCTGGGTCTATTGATTTTTTCTTCCTACCACTTGACAGTTTGCCGTTTCCCCTAACACGTACCTATATTTGATTTCTGGCCACTTTTCCTGGCTTATTTAATCCAGAGTCTGTCAATATCATGATAGATGAGAGCGACAGCAGACGTCCTCTAAGAGAAAAGTGCATCTAAAAGCCAGGACTAACCATATCCACTCAACTACAATGCTACCCCTAACCGGACAAGAAGACAGAATGGTAAAACTGCAGAGAGATGGTACATGCCTCATGGCATATGAGTGATAGGCTATGTTTAAATGTAGGAGGTATTTTTCTATGGGTGGGGGTGGGGGGGAGAGAAGAAATATAAATATTTCACGGGCATGAAAACAGGGGACCCCAAGTGATATGATGGCTTTTCTTTTGGAACTAAAATATTCTAATTCCTTTGGAAGACTATCTTTTACATTTAAAAAACCCATTTTTAATGAGGATATGTTCTACATTAATCTATGTGAAATATATAGAATAGCTAATGTCTAATTAGGTGAGTAGCATGGAGAGTGCAGCCCGTGTCCCAGCTTAATAATCATCCACTTCAAAATCTATTGCTTGAATCTATAATAAGTCAAAGAACACATAACTCTACTTTTAGATTGAGAAATGAAAAGAAAGATTAGAAACATTCAACCTCTTATAAATTTCAACAATGTCCAAAGAGGGACTAAAATGACTGATGCTCACCAGAGTCCCAGCTCTAGCCATATTGCCATCTATTTTACAGTATTTTTAACCAATCTGCATATTTCCTTTTTACAACGCCATCAACTGCTGTACAAATACATTCTAGATGATAAAATATGACGTGATTTTTTTTTACAAATAGATACAAATACAATGTTGACCAGATATGCTACATTTACTATATACACCTTATTTCCTAGAGGCAGGAATATTCCTTATTTCTAGACAATTTATCATTTACACTGAGACCCTAAGGAGAACTATCGGCTTCCTGTTCCCAGATGTTGCCTTCCTCTCTCTACCATTAGAAGTTTATCCTGTGCTGTAATCCAAGCAAGAATCGTGGAACCCTTCTAAAGACCTTCTTGGAACTTTTCTGATCCTATTCTGGAAACAATCAAGATTGTTTATTGTGATACAGCCCCGACATCAGCTTTTCCTCAGTGTCTTTCAGTACAGTAAAACGAATACCATCCCTGACTCTCCTTTTAAAAAATGTGTTTCAGGAATGGAAATGAAGTCTTCCGGCAGTCCTCTCCCCCTCCACATCCATCATCCTGTTTCCGCTGGTTGAGTGGACACTCCCCAGGAGTCTATTTGAAGGTCAAAGTGGATTGGGGCTGCACTATGGGGTTTAGCCTTTCTCTACTCCCATGTGGTTTGGTACAAAAATATACTTTACTTCAAGTCCTTATTGACAGTGACCACTTCAGATCTTCACAGGAAAACTAAGAGGAATAGTATAAATACATTATGAATTTGTACCTGAAAATCTCAGATGCACTATATGCCTTTGCTTTCTCAGCAAAATCTACCCAGCTTTGTCTGGTCCAGAGACTGACACTGTCTTAGTGAGCACTGTGGAGAAGAGTTCTGGCTCCTCAGGCTTTGTAGTTGTGCATGGGTGTCGTCAGGGTCAGCTGCCCATTGGGAGCCACTTCATTGCCATCATCTTCCAACAATCCTGACACGTCTGCGTTGGGAATGCTGTCATGGTAGCTGCTGAAACTGATATTGTCTTCTTTCAGCTCGATGGTCCAAAACGGGGCATTGAGTTTCCGGTTTTGGTACTCCCGGTACATGTACACAGCCCCCACAAATCCCATCAGCAGCACCACCACAATGATAATGACAGTCAAAATGATGATGTTAAACTGGGTCCATGATACATCAGCTAAAGCTGATGTGCTGTTTTCAGCAGAGCTTACTGAAAAGATAGTTTGCAGGGTTGCGGGGGTAAAGGTACTATTTATAACAGGGGTGGGCACTGAGGTGGTCAAAGAGGCATTGGAAACCAAAATGGTAGAACCTTCAGGTGTTGGAACAATAACTTCTGAAAATAAAAACAGAGAATGAAATGTAAAAGACAAAATTATCTAGTTTTAAGAAACAATAAAAGAAATACATGGGAGTGGAAGTTGATATGGCATGTTGACATGATATTCTGCTTTAAGAGCATGCAAGTTAAAAATAAGTGTTAAAGAAATATAGTGAAAAGAATCAGGGTCTAGAAAGCTTCATTATTACATCCGTGGTTGTTGTCTGAAATGTATACTATCTAAATTAAAATCTTTGTAAATACTCTAACGTTGGAATTTTCCATCCTTCTTTATTCTTGTGTAGATTCATATGAATTCCTGCAAAGGCAGTAAATATGTCACTAGTGAGCTCTAAATCACTTGGTTAAAAGTGGCAGGAATAGATGACAATCATTTGAACTAAAATAAGTTCAGCATGTCTGATGCCATTTCAAAAAGGTAAAATTCTCTTCAAAGGAGGCAAGAACAAAACAGGAAAATTGTATTTCTAGTTCTTCTGAATAACACAATTTAAATGTCCAAAGTTGATGTCGGCCAAGAGAAAAAAGACCCTCCTTTAATTGCACGTGTAGTAATTTTTCTTTTATGCAGATTATAACAATTTTATAATTAAGGTGCTATACTTTGTTCTTCTAGTGCAGCATAGTTTGGTGGAAATACCGGAGGCTCTAGAATCAAGTAGAACTGTGTGGTTACAGACAAGTCAGTCAATCTTTTTAAAACTGAGGTTCATCATCTATAAATGGGGATAATATCTACTTTGCAAAGTTCTTGGGAAAGGTTAAATGAGATAACATACTATATAACATTATCATATTTAATGTTTACAGTGCTTGGCACATAGTAGTCACTCAACAAAATAATTATTATCATTATAATTCATCATCACAGCCACATCAGTCTATGCCTCTAAAAAGAGGCATGTTTTATGTTATTTAATCTAATAAGAAAAATCATCACAGTCCTGTCAGTCTCAGAATGAGAATGATAACTGAGTGACAGGATCTCCAGTCTAGTGATAGGGTTCAATCTGAGTCTTTTAGCCTTGATCACAAATGAATAAAGATATCAAGAAAATGGCAAAAGGATGACACTTGCCACAGACCAACTTTCCATTAGACCAATATTCAGCATCTGTCAGAATATCAAAGAGTGGTTTATAGAAGAACATGGTCTAATTTCTCTGTGACCTAATAAAGCCTGAATTTGCCCTGAATTTCTAAGCATTAATTCATATCTAAACTCTTACTGAACCTCCCTGTAAGGAACATTTTGCCATATTAATAACTTTTTCTTTTAAAAATCAAAAGGAATATTATTACTATTTCCTCTATCATGAATGGTAAAACTTAGGCCCAAAGTTAGGACAGATGCTAGAATGAACTCTTGTTTCTCAGCTGGAACTTCTAACCAGATTACAGTTCCTACTTTAAAAGACCTTTGGTGATCACTGGAGGTGATGAGAATACAGGAAGTAAAGGATAAAAAAATGATAGAACTTTTAAATTATTAACATAAAAATAAAAATAGATGAAGAGAAAATGTGAGAACACTGTAATGACTCTGTCTTGGTCCTCAAATCTCTGGAGTTGACTTTGGAGTATCAGGAGAGCAGCAGGTATGGAAGGAAATCTTTTTAGGCAAATATCTATCAAAATTCAAAATCTATTTCCAGAAAACTCCTCTGGTGGGATTGGAAGGTTTTACAAAGATAAAAGTAGCTGTCCTGAAATTTTCAATGCTAGGCTTAGATATTAAATTTACAACCTTAGGTGAAGTTTTACCTTTCTTGATGCAATTTTCTTCGAGGTCTCGAACGTAACCTTCTAGGCAGTTCTCACACCAAAACCCAGTGGTGTTATGGAGGCAGTTGATACATTCACCACTCTCAGGCTTGCAAATCTTTGGAGTTTTAATTGAGTCCACGTGGCCATGACATTGGCACTTAATACAGATGCTGTCATAATTGTAATAGCTGTTTGCACACTTATTGCAGTTCTGGCCTGTGTAACCATCTTTACACTGGACACATTTAGGTTCCGATTCACCCAATTCTAAAACAGAGAGAATACCAAAATGATTTAATACAGTCTCAAGCTACAATTGGAAATGAAAAACATCTACTAGTACTCAAAAAGGTTCATAAGCCCTCCATACTATCTCCCCTCAAACTTAAGAGACACATGCAATCAAACGAATAAACACTTTGTTAATTGTACAGTTTACTTTGAGAAAAGAAATATGCTTATATAAATTGCAATGGACAGGCATTCATAATTTTTCTATCTCTTCCTCTTTAGTCATGACAAAGTAAAATATGGTTTCAACAAAAACTCAAGTCTCATTTCTTATGTGTAATTGGATTTGATTGCAAATTCCTAGAAAGGAAACCCTTTGCTGTTTTTATAACACCCTTTCACCTAAAGCATCCATAACTTTATCAACACACTTTATATTTATTGATAACTGATTTGTTGATTTTTCCTCTAAAAATGAAGATTTAGAGAAAGGCCTTACTTATGATACAACTGCCTGTAGATGTCACTGCTGAACAAGGGCAGCGAAGACATTCTTTAGTGGCACCAGGACTCTGATAAAATCCTTCTTTGCATTCTTCGCAGTGATCCCCTTTGCTATTTTCCTGGCAGTTTAAACAAGCACCTAAAAGAAGCAAATTATTTTAAGAAGTTCAAGATTTATTCTGAAAGCACTTTAACTTTATATAAATCATACCTGCAAACAAAAGACCTTAAGAGTCGACCAGAAAAAGCTATCCAATAGGGATTAGAGTTCAGTTTCTACACCATCTTATTTCTATACTGGCCAGGTCTATAAATTTGGTGTTCGCTACTAGAATGTCAACTCTTTAGGAAAAGGATGGGTGCCTGAGTAAAGTTGCAGTAAGCCCTGTTGATTGATTGACTGCAGACGGAAAGCCAGCCAACTATTTGCAAAGAAAAATAAAAAGCTAAAGATCTATTAAAAGAAAACAGATAAATCGTACAATTTTGATCATTGAGATAGTGGAGTTACATAAGTGAACTAAACCTGTAGGTATGAACATGCATAAATCTTAACGTTGGTTGAAAAAGCAAATCGCAAAATGATACATATAGGAGAGAACTTATTTGGTAAAATTTTAAGAACCACAGTAAACAGTACTAAGCAAATAGATTCTGAATACACTGAATAGATGGATACATGTATACGTAGTAGAAATTAAGTGTAGATTGAGAGGGTATAGGTGAATTTTATACTCTGCTTGTCTCTATGGAGAGTAGGAGAAAAATGAAACTAGGGAAGAAAACAGAAAGGACTTCAACTTTATTTGAAATTTTCTATTTCAAACATATAACTATATACACATATGCATAAATATTAAGCTGAATACCAAAATGTTAATATTTATTAATTCTAGGTGTGGGTACATGGATATTTATTATATCATTTTCCATACACTTTTATATTTAAAAATTCGAAATAAAAATGAAAACAATTAATTAAGAAAGAAAGTGAAAGGAAAGGAGGCAAGCAAAGTTATATGTTTTATAATCACACTCCTTTGGTACCCTATTAGTAAGGATATCTACAGGCACTGAAGCAGGATAACATGTGAAAACGGGAAATAAAAAGTGCAGTGGAATTTTCATTCTATCTTCCGGGGATGACAGAGATTCAAAGAGACACTCAGAACTACTATCACAGAAATAAGTGAGTAAACTCAACATATAAATCTAGGAATACAATAAAATTTTACTTGATAAGCTAAATACAGTTCAAAACTACATATGGTATAAAACGATTCATAAACAGTTTGATTGATTTTCCTTACTAGCGAAATATTTGCAAAAAAGAGAAGAGAGAATATGGTTGTGAAACAAAATAGTCTGACAACTGCAGCAAGATCTGAAAAACCAAAAGAATGAAAATATTATTAATATACATGTCCAATCTCAATTCTTTTATTGATGTATAATTGACATATAATATCTAATTAGTTTCAGATGTATATCACAATGATTTGATACTTATGATCCCCATGACAAGTCTAGTGACCATCCATCATCATACAAAATTATTACAATATTATTAACTATATTCCTATGCTGTACATTACATCTTCATGACTTATTTATTTTACAACTAGAAGTTTGTACCTATTAATCCCCTTCACCTATTTCACCCACTCCTTAAGATCCCCCCTCTGGTAACCACCAGTTTATTTCCTGTTTCTATGAGTTTGTTTCTGTTTTGTTTGTTCATGTGTTTTATATATATATATATGTAGATATACACACACATATATATGTATATGTATAAGAACCACACTAAACTTTATATATATATAAATACTACATATAAGTGAAATCATATGGTATTTGTCTTTCTCTATCTGATTTATTTCATTAAGCATAATACTCTCCAGGGCCATCCATGTTGTTGCAAAAGACAAGATTTCATACATTTTTTTTTATGACTAATATTATAATTTATATATATAACACATCTTTCTATACTATTCATCTATCAATAAACACTTAGGTTGCTTCCATACATGGCTATTGTAAATAATGCTGCAATAAACATGGGGGTGCATATATTTCTTCAAATTAGTGTTTTTGTATTCTTTGGATAAATACCCAGAAGTGGAATTGCTGGATTGTATGACAGTTCTAATTTTAATTTGTTGAAGAACCTCCATACTGTTTTCCATAGTGACTGCACCATTTTACAATCCCATCAACAGTGTATGAGGATTCCCCTTCCTCCACATCCTTACCAACACTTGTTATTTTTTGTCTTTTTGATAAGAGCCATTCTGACAGGTACGAAGTAATTGTAATTTTGATTTGCATTTCCCTGATGATTAGTAATGTTGAACATCTTATCATGTGCCTGTTGGCCATCTGGAAATCTCTGGAAAAATGTCTACTCGAGACCTCTGCCCATTTTTTAATCTTTTTTTTAAAATATGAGTTGTTTAAATTCTTTGTATAGTTTAGACATTAATCCCTCATCAAATGTATGATTTGCAAATATTTTCTCCCATTCAGTAGATTGTCTTTTTGTTTTGTTGATGGTTTCCTTCACTGAGTAAAAGCTTTCTAGTTTGACATAATCCTATTAGTTAAATTTTGCTTTTGTTGCCCTTGCCTAAACTGACTGGTCTAAAAAAATATTACTAAGACTGATGTCAAATACGCTACTGCCTGTGTTTTCTTCTAGGAGTTATATAGTTTCAGGTCTTATATTCAAGTCTTCAATACATTTTGAATTTATTTTTGTATATGGTGTAAGATAGTGGTCCAGTTTCATTCTTTTACATGTAGCTGTCCAGTTTTCCCAACACCATTTATTGAAGAGACTTTTTTCTCAATTGTATATTCTTGCCTCCTTTGATACAGATCAATTGAACATTTATGTGTGGGTTTATTTCTGGGCTCTCTATTCTCTTACATTGATCTATATGTCTAGTTTCATGCCAGTACCATATTGTTTTGCTTACAATAGCTTCGTAGTTTGAAATAAGGGAACAGGATGCTTCTATTTTTGTTCTTCTTTCTCAAAATTGGCTATTCAAAGTTTTTTGTGTTTCCATATAAATTTTAAGATTCTTTGTTCCAGTTCTGTGAAAAATGCCATTGGTATTTTGATAGGGATTGCATTAAATATGTACATTGCTTTGGGTACTATAGACATTTTAATGATATTAATTCTTCCAATCCATGAGCACAATATATCTTTCCACTTATTTGTGTCAACTTCAATTTCTTTCAGCAATTTTTTTTAGTTTTCAGAGTACAGGTCTTTCATCTAGTTGGCTAAATTTACTCCTTATTTTATTTTTTTGATGCAATTGTAAATGGGATTTTTTTCTTAATATCTCTTTCTAATAGCTAATTAGTAATTGATTTCTGTATATAAATTTTATATCCTGTGACTTTACTGAACACTTATTAGTTCTAATAGTTTTTCATGACATCTTTAGGGTTTTCTATCTATAGTATCATGTCATCTGCAAATAGAGACAGTTTTACTTCTTCTTTTCCTTTCCAACTTGTATATCTGTTTTTATAGGAAGCACATGTTTTTTCACAGTCTTCTAGTTCCTGGAAAAATTATAGGCCAGAACACTGTAAAGGTAAATATTCATCATTAACCACCATGGGGTAAACCAAACTCATAACAAACTATATTAATGATAAAACTAAACTAACAGTAGTTCATAATTAAAAAGACAGAATGGCAGCCACTGGAAATCAGGAGGAGATCCACCAACCCTAATGAAACCCTGATGACCAAGTGTCTTTCCCCCAAATCGCCAGAAATCCAACTGTCTTTAAGTGCACATGTCCAACAGGCACTTTGCTCAGTGGCCAAGAGTTTTGTAGCAGTCAGTCATCCATAACTTCTGAATTTAATTAAGCTCGTATGCCTTTTATTTACTTTTCTTGCCCAATTGCTGTGGCTAGCACTTCCAATACTATGTTGAATAAAAAGAGCACGAGATGGCATCCTTGTCTTGTTCCTGATCTTAGAAGTAAAGCTTCCAGCTTCAATAACAACAGAAAAACAAGCATGTCCTGGCCACCCTAATTAATGCTGCTATGAACATCAGTGTGTATATATCTTTTCAGATAAATGTTTTCAGATTTGGGGGGTAAATATCCAGTAGAAGGATTGCTGAATAGTAAGGTAGTTCAATTCTTAGTTTTTTGAGAAAGCGCCATACTATTTTCCACAGTAAATGTACCAATTTGCAGTCCCACCAGCAGTGTATGAGGGTTCCTTTTTCTCCACGTCCTCTCCAACACTTATTACTTGTCCTGTTGATAACAGCCATTCTAACAGGTGTGAGATAGCATCTCATTGTGGTTTTGATTTGCATTTCCCTAATAACTAGTGAAATTGAGTATCCTTTCATATGTCTGTTGGTCATTTGTATGTCTTCATGTTGAGGTCCTCTGCCCATTTTTAAATTGGATTGCTTGTTTTTCTGTTGTTATTGAGTTGTATGAGTTCTTTGTATATCTTGGATATTAGGTCCTTATTGGAGGCATTGTTTGCAAATATATTCTCCTATTTGGATAGCTGCCTCTTTGCCTTGTTGATGGTTTCTTTTACTGAGCAGAAAGCTTTTCAGTTTGATATAGTCCCATTCACTTATTTTTGCTTTTACTTCCTTGGCCTTTGAGGTCAAATTCATAAAATCCTCTTTAAGTCCAAGGTCCATGATTTTAGTACCTATGTTTTCTTCTATGCAATTTATTGTTTCAGGTCTTATATTCTGGTCCTTAATCCATTTTGGGTTAATTTTGGTGCGTGGTGATGGACAATAATATTTGGTTTGCTAATATTTTGTTGAGCATTTTTGCATCTATGCTCATTAGGGATATTATATTGACCTGTAATTTTGTGTGCGAATGTGACTACTTTATCTAGTTTTGGTATCAGGGTAATGCTAGAGTTTGGAAGTGTTCTTTCTTCTTCAATTTTTTGTAATAATTTGTGAAGGAAAGGTAGGTTTTAACTCTTCTTTAAATGTTTCGTAGAATCCACCTATAAAGCTGTCTGGTCCCAGACTTTGGTTTTTTGGGAGTTTTTAATTTACTGACTCAATTTCATTACTTGTAATCTGTCTATTCAGGTTTTCTATTTCTTCATAATTCAGTCTTGCAAGGTTGTCTGTTTCTAGGAATTTATCAAGTTCTTCAATTTTTCCAATCAAATTTTAGTTAAGGAATTAAAGCAGAATTCCCTAAAACTTCATGAACTTATTGGTAAAGATATTCTCAAAAGTTTATTATCTGAACACTTTGAATTAAATCAAACTTGCATGTAAATATTGTCACTTAAAAAATCATAATTCTTTACGCCTGATCATGTTAATGATATTTTTCACATGTATAACAAATAGTGATAAATTTAGCATACAGTGATAAATAATTAAAGTACTCATTTCCTTCCAGAAACTCTTATATTTTTATCCCACTTTAGATATGTATCTTTGTGACAATACAAATTGCTGAAAAACGTACTAGCACACTCCAGATTTTGACTCTAAAAATAAAATAATCTCAAATGTCAAAGTATTCTGCAGGCTGGAAAAGTCAAAACCTACATCATGTATAAAATTTGCTTACCTGCTCTCTTCCTATTAAAAATGTCCAATGGAAATAATTTTTAAGAAAAAGTTCAGATAGTCTTAAACTTTAGTATAAAAATATCTCAAAAAAATTTAACAGTTGTAACAGAATATGGACATTTGGGGCAAGATGTGGTCAAATAACATGCCATTTGCAATGTGGCAAAAAAAGGTCATGTTGCTACTCTTATTAAAAAATGGTAAATATATACTTTTAATACTTTGCTCCTACAGTGCTACTGGGCCTACATGCTTATTATTTGGGGGCTTTTTACTATTCTAAATAACACTCCAAACCTCTGTCTTTGTGCTTATCACAATATAACTTCACTCTCTTAAATCATTTATATTAGAATATTCAAAGTTTTTTCCAGAAAGATTTCTTATTTTTAGTTATTTCGAGACATACTCTGCAATGAGAAGTTAATAAGAAAAAAAGACCTTTACATGGTAAATATGTTATCTCAAAAGTAAAGATGAAAATAAGTATAACAATAAGACTTATCTGTTCTTAAAAGCTGATCACTCTACATTGCTTTAAAACTACCATGCACCTGAAACACAGCTATAGAGAAAGAAAATTAATGTACTAAAGACAGACCGGACATAAATGCACCAGGATGCTAACAATAGTCGTGAGGAGCAACAGTCTTTTCACCGTTCTTTTTTTCCCTCTAATTTTCAAATTGTCTCTGGTATGCATGTATCGTTTTCACTTTTATTGTCTTGATTTTTTTTTCTAATTACAAAACTAATACATTGTAAAATCTATCACACATATTGTAAAATATTTCAAAAACTCAAGCAATTTTAAAATACTTCATATAGGAACTTGAAAATTGATTTTTATAATAAAAGTAAAGATCACTACCATTAAAATCCATGTACTATAAGAACTAATAATGTGAATTTATTTTTCTAACAGCTTAGAACTCCTCTGTGTGAGGCAACGCAACATAAGAAAAATGGCATAGGAATTAACATCTGATCTGAGTTTCACTCCTAGCTGAACCTTTTACCAGCTATGTGACCTTCAGCAAATAGCTTCTCTGAGTCTCACTTTTTTAATCTTTTAAATAGGATAATAATTCCTTGGCTAATGACTTACTGTAGTATAAATATTTCAAAGGGTAAAAGACTATTCCACAGGATAGCTTTTCTCTTTATGCTTCAGTTTCCTCATCTATAAATTTAGAAAGCTGAACTAGATGAGACCTAAGTTCCCTTTAAAATTGAAAATTTGAGGATCCTTCTTTTATGATACTTAAAAATTAGCTGAAATTTAACTCTGTTCATTATGTTCTGCCTGGAACCATCCAAATATAATAATACTGTCTTAAAATTCACATTCTTTTTGCTGAGCTATGGCCAAAGGAAAGGATCACCCACCCATCCCACCCACCCCCCCGCCGCTGTCATCCCCAAAGGGAAGGAATGAATGTTTCCTGAAGATGATCTCATGCTCCTTGGCTAAGCATCAAGAAATCTGGTGGCAGTAACCAAGAAAATAAGTGGTCAAGGAGAAGAATGTAGGATTCCTTTTAAACCAAATTCAGTGACAAAGCTTTGAAAACATAAATTGCCACCTGTAAAAAGACTTTTCTTTATTTATTTTTCCACATCACAGTTTACACGTAAACCTGTCAGAAATACAGCAAGGTACTGTGTGTTGTAGGAAGAAATGCCTGATCCTCTCTATAGGACAGAAGGCAAACTTCAACCTGTCAAACAGAAAGAAGGCTAAGTCCATGTGAACAAGGGAGAGAGTAACAGGAGACAAGGTCAGAGAGAAAGGCAGAGGCTGGAAAATGTAAAAGTCATACAGGCCATGAAAAGAAGTTCGAATTTTATTCCAAGAGGGATAGGAAGTCGTTGGAGGGTTTAAGCATGGGAATGAAACGATCTGCTTTTATATTTTAAAAAGGTCACTCTGGTTGTTATGTGGAGACTGGACTGTGGTGAAGTGGGGCTGGGGGATGAGAGCCAGAAAGAAAAGGGAGAGAGATTGGATGAGAGAGTGTCAAAGCAGTTCAGAGAGAAGACAGTGGCTTAGGCAAGAATGATAGCAATAAAGGTCATGAACAGTGGTCAGAATCAGGGTACTATTTTGAATGTCAGGCTGGTAGAACTTGCTGATAGATTAAATATTTGCAGTAGGAAAAGAAAGGAATCAAATACGACTCCTAGGCTTTGGGACTGAGCAACTGGGTGAATGGTGCCAGTCACCAAAATGAAGAACACTAGGAGTAAAGCAGTCTTGGCTTCAGGGCAAAAAGTTGTTTTGGATGTGTTAGAATAATGATGCCAATTAAAGCATTCAAGTGACATGTCAAGTGCACTGTCAGATTTTTGAGTGTGAAGATCAAGTAAGAAATATAAATCTGGTAATCAGCACATATGTAGATGGCATTTAAATTAAATCAGGGGACCAAATGAGATGATTTATGGAGCATAGAAATGGAGAAGACAGGCATGTTCAGGACAACTCTGAGGTGCTCCAGTGCTTACAGCTGAACAGAGGAAGATCTAGCAGAGCTAGAGGGACAGGAAAGTGTGATATCCTCAAGAGAAAAGTCATGGAGTTGGAAAGGGGTCAATTCAGTCTAGCTGCTAAGGTCATTACTTTTCTTGGGACGCTGTGAATACCGGGAGATTCTGAGTTCTTTGAAAGAAGGATACTATGAACATGAAGTGCTAGTTTAAAAAATAACAGTCCTCCCACCTCCATTTTAAGGGAAATATGTGCTCAATAAATAAAATTTTAAAAATACAGGAGAGTAGAAAGAAAAAAAATTACCCTAAGAAATTTGTCATTAAGATTTTGAATCAGACAGAGAAAGACAAATATAATACGATTTCACTTATATGTGAATCTAAAAAACAAAATAAATGAATGAACAAAACAGAAACAAATTCATAGATACAGAGAACATTTTGATGGTTGCCAGATGGGAGGGGTTACAAGGCTGGGTGAAAAAGAGGAAGGGATGAAGATGTACAAATTGCAAGTTATTAAAACAGTCATGGCGTGTAAAGTACAGCATAGGGAGTTAGTTTCAGGTGTACAACATAGTGGTTAGACGTTTATACACCTTACAAAGTGATCACCCCGATAAGTCTAGTACCCATCTGACATCATACATAATTATTATTGCCTATAATTTACTTCATTCCCTGTTGTTATAAATAGGGTTGTCAAATTTTTTAGAATTATAACTCCCACTTTGGTGAACATCTTTGAACATAAAGCTTTTTATGAATTTAGAATTATTTCCTCAGGATATATTCCTAGAAACAGAATTACTGGGGATATGGGGGGAATAGGAATAAGGAATATGAAAACATGGTCAGTGGCCACCAGAGGGCAACCGCAGCACTGTTAGAAAAAAAAAAAATCTCATTTGAGACAAAAGACTGATTTTACATTAAGCTAGTAGTTTTAAATCAAGTATTGGCGGTCCTTCATGTTGGATATACCACTTTTATTATATTTTGAAATAGGGAAACCATTTATTTTTCTTATTACTAGCAACTTTTACAAATCATAACTATGAAAAGAATTTATTTTGCCTGAAATTATCTCCAGAGCTTGGACAGGTTGGGATTTACTTAATGTCGACGCAAGGAAAGTGAGAAGTGAGAACCAGCAATGTAGGCTGCTTCCTGGTACCATAAGATCTAGGGAGCAATTTAAATCAACTCATTAAGATGAAGCATTCTGCCATTAACCAGGATTGAAAGTCATCTTTCCTCTTTATTTCATTTGTTCATTTATTCAATAACAATTCACTGAGTACTTACTATGTGCCAAGTTCTGTGCTAGAGATTATGTACAGTGGTGACAAAACTAATGTGGAACTTACAATGTAGTGAATACGCCATCTGTGACTCAAATATACAATTACAAATTGTCATAAGTGCTATGAAAAAAAATATGTGTGTATGAGAGTGTGTAACTGGGAACTGTCGTTTATCTTGGAGCATCAGGAACTTTCTTATGAAATAACCTTTAACTGAAGGAAGGATATGATTTATTAAAGTAACGGGGCAGGGGTGGAGATATTAGAAAGGCAAAGGAAAGATCACGTATGAGAACCTTGGGACAAGGGAACATAACTTGTTTTGAGAATATAAGCCAGTATGACTGGATCACAGACAGTAAAGAGAAAGAATAGCACAAGATAAAATTGGCAAGTAGGCAGGAACCAGATCACATAATAGAGGGGGGAAAAAATCCCACAATTTCTTCCAAACGAATTTGTTTTACCATAGAGTAGAGGATTAGAATGAAAAACAAGCTTGCAACACAGACTTTTCCAGGGTACTTTGATAACTTCAAATATTTTGCTACTTTGCTCTCATAAATACACTTGTATTTGTCAGACTGATTTTTTTATTGGGAAAAAAATGATTTCCTTACATTTAGGAAAACCAAAGACCAGAAAATTTAATTATCTTTTGTTTTTATAGTTGGGCTAAGTTGGCGTAGATATGGGTATTTTGTTTTTTAAACTGCCTAGGGTTTGCTGAGCTTTTTGAATCGGTGAGTTGACATGTTTTGTTAATTTGGAAAATTCTTGGCCATTATCTCTTCAGATATTCCTTCTGCCTCAATATCTCCCTCCTTCCTTTGTGAGCCTCCAATTACATTTATGTTAGACTATTGGCTGTATCCCACCTGTTTTTCCTGCTCTGTTCTTTCCATTGCATTTTTTTCCTCTTTGCTTTAGTTTGGATATTTTTAATTGAGCTATATTTGAATCTACTAACCTTGTCTTCACTATGTACAGTCTGCTGTTAAATCCATGCAATGAGTTATTAATTTCAGATGTTGTATTTTTCTGTTCCAGACTGTTCTTTTGATTTTTTTATAGGTGCCAATTCTCTTGAAATTTTGCCTCATTTCACTTATTTGGTCTGGTTTTTCCTCTATTTTCATAAAATATTTTAGTTATTTTAAAGTCACATGCTAACTCTAACATCTGGACCACCTGTGGTCTGCTTCGACTGTTTTTCTCTTTACTGTTGGTCTTATTTTCCTACCTCAGCATTATCTACCATTTTTGATTGTATGCCAGACACAGTCTGGAACAACAGATGACTTCCCTTTCCTGTGTTAGGTAAATACAATAAGAGGATCACCTCTATCCAGTCAGAAATTGAGATGGGTTGAGGATGGACTGTAATTTTCGTATGAGTCAATGCACCTGTGGTTCATCATATTCTTGAGCATGGCTCTTGAAGGCTTTTGATGGAGAGCCTAACAGGCCTGGGTCTCCTCAGCCCTGAAAGACTGCAACAGATTCAGCATTTCCCTTTGGTGATTTGAGCGTAGGTCCCACTCCATGCACCTTCAAAATTAGGCAACATCTTGAGAAAGAGATGGCTGTATGTTATCCCACACCCTCTCTAAAGAAATTTTGTCTCCTAGCACCACAAGGCTGGGAGATTTCTTTCTACTTTTGGGGCAGCCTTCTATCTCCTGCGCAGTCATTTTCCTTCATGTCCCTGAAGGCCTCGTGTTTAGGGCTCCTCTAGTTTCCAATCTATCACGCGAGCCCCTAATGACTGCCAAAAGCTCTTCTTGCAACCCTTTCCCCAAAAATTCCTTTGCTTGGGCCAAGCTTGCTCTTTAGCCTGTGCCCAGAATCAGCAAATGTCCCCTGGAAAAGAAATGGCTGTGACCATCAACTCACTTAGGAAAAGTTCTAGCCTTTCTGAAATTTTAGTTTATATCGTCCTCCTTGCTTCCATAGCTCTCTAACCGATATGATTTTTGAAACATATTTTTTTTCAAGTTGTTATTGCAGGAGTTTGCCTTGCTATGACCTATTACATCCGACTTAGAGGAGAAAGACCCTTACAAACTGTTTGGATAGAATCAACCTATAGAGGAAGGACCTCAAAATGAAAAGAACAATAGACTAATTACATAAAAAACAAAGAGAGTGTGTACCTGTGAGGGCATCACAACTGGCAGACCGGTTATTGCATCGGCAGGGCAAGCAGCCACTCTTACTGAAGTGATAATATCCATCTTGGCATTGATCACATGTAGAGCCAGTAACCCCCACTTTACACTGGCATTTCCCAGAACTGCAAATAAAAGTAAAGACAATAAACAAAAGTAAGTTAGTTGAAAATTTTGTTGCCTAGAATCCCATCATAAGTTGATCTTAATGTAGAAATTGTTTCAATTAGATTCTAGTTACAAGAGGTATTGAGTGATTTTTATTTTGAATTGGAACTTGAAGTTTCATGACTATATAAATACAATTAACAGTACTAACACTAATAATTTGTGACTATTTAATCCTCTGCACTTGGGCAATTAAAAATAAATGATAAAAGAGCCATGGAGAATGTAAGTTGGTGCTTAGACATCTCTGTTTATAAATAAGCGCTTGGGCTAGAACCAGTACTAATGCTACATCTCATTCCTGAGTCATTCCACAGTTCTATCAGCATTCACACTGTCCAGTCTGGAGAAGGAAAAACACCTAGCCTTCACCCAACCTAGCTCCTGGATGAAGAATATGAAGATCAGGATCTCAATGAATGTGTCAACTAATGTCCATTTATATGCTAGAAACTTGATATAACTTTCTACTTTAAGTATAGGCTGTATTAAAATGTTTCTGGTAATTAAAGTGGAATTCGCAGTTATGTAAAATGACTATAATGGGCACCTCTGTTGCTTTCTAGATTAAATTTATATAAAAATTCTAGACGTCAACCCAAAAGACTAAAAATCTGAAGTAAGAAAAATATTTTAT